>NC_134490.1:78535958-78643458 GCF_040206685.1 Ascaphus truei | reverse complement strand
CACCGGAATCCCACTGGCCATGCACCATTCAGTCACATAACCACCGGAATCCCACTGGCCATGCACCATTCAGTCACATAACCACCGGAATCCCACTGGCCATGCACCATTCAGTCACATAACCACCTTTAATGGGCTTTGACCTTGTCCTCAGAGTTTCACAAAATAAGTTGTTTCCCGAAGGCACTTAAATGAAATGCTGGGAAAGCGGCGAAGGCCTCTGTAAACTAAACTGTACTTACCTTGGCTCAGACGGCTTCTAGAGATGTGTCGCCATTTGACGCCGCAGGGTCATGTGACGTTACGTTACCATGGCAACGTGACGTCATGCCGCCCGGAGCCGAGCTAAGGGGGGGGAGGAGAGGGGGACAGCCGGCAGGGGTCGCAGGGAAAAAAGATGGGGCTCCCCTGTACTAGACCAGGGGTGCGCAAACTGGGGGGGGTGGTGGGATTTTCTGGGGGGGTGCAAACTGGGGGGGCGCACCCCCCCTGGGTGGGGCGGGATTTTCTAGGGGGCGTGGTGGTTTGAGAGCCCCTGCGCTCTTTCCCCAGGCATGTAAATTAAATGCTGGGGAGGCACAACGCCTCTGCAACTTCCCTTACCTGGTCTCAGCCGGCTCTTCAGTGACACGTCGCCATGACAACGCGGCGTCAAATGGCAACATGTCATATGACGTGTGGAGCCCGAGAGCAGGTAAAGGGGGGGGGGGGGGGCGCAGGCAAAGGGGAGCACTTGATGAGAACTATAATTGTTTACTAATATCGCTGCTTCAGGCCATTTTGTTTGACCTATATTTGTGCAAATGGTTTCTGCACTATTTAACGTGTTCTAAAAACCTGAAACATTTATCCTAAGCTTTGTTTTTGCCACACATTATGATTGTTTGCTTATTTAGGTGTTTTTTGAAGTTGGGAAATAAATGCAGATTTGGAATCATGCAAAAGTAGTTCATATTATTGTGTCCCCTCAATCTTTCCCATTGTTGAAAACCAGTTTAAACAATGTTTTTCTCGTATGACCATAACCGTTACTACTGTGCTAGAGACAATATAATGAAGGAGCTGAAAATTACATTTACATGGAAAATGTAGGGGGAGACTATAATGGAAAAAAAATATGGTTTCTCTAGTAAAAGTGAAATCATATTACACAAGTTACCTTGTGGTAAAGCCAACAGAACAATGAATACAGCTATGAAAATGTAATGAATATCAAGGAAACAATATAGTTCTGGTATTTAAAACTACCGTCTGGAAGCACAGACATTTTAATTTTACACTGCAGTTCTCCCTTATGTTTGCAATTTAAACCATATTGCTCTGCAATGTAAGAATTAAAAAAAGAAAAAGGAATTGTCCCATTTTTATTATACATCCACACTTTGAGAATCACAACTCCGTTTGATTTAAAAAGCCAGTGTCAAACACATTAGCAGCAGAACGTTATAAGGCAAAGGTGATGTCAGGCTAATCAAGCCGTCACTAAGCAGATTAGACAACCTTCATGTACTGTGTTAGAAAGCGGCAGCCAGCCATGGCAAATGAGGTTTCTTTTACACACAGTATTCTATTTCTAAACATAACATTTCTTAGAATCTTTAGTACCATAAAAAAATGTTATTCAAGTAAATTCCATATTTTTTTGTGAACTGCAAGTGTACAAAACTTATTACAGGCAAAAATGTTAGCACATAATTTACAAATTGCTAGTAGTAGTAGTTCAAGAGTTAGTGTTTATCATGGCTGTTTATATTATACAGTTACCCTCCAACATACACTGATTTCCATGGGAGAGGGAATTGTTCCAAATGAAGACAAGTGTAGTTACCATCAACTTTTATTGAATGTTGTGGTCTACTGCAATATGTTGCAGCCACCGATACAGGCCACATGCAGTCATAGGTTGCTCCACCCTAAACCAGAGGTGCGCTAACTTTTTTCTTTGTCCCCCCCCACCTCTTACCTCCTCTCTGGTGGTGTCATTTGACGTCACAATGTCATGTGAAGTCGCGTTGCCATGGCAATGCATTGTCATTTGACCCCGCCGCTTTGTCATGGCGACGCATCACCACAAGCCGCGTCCCCCAGCATTTTATTTAAGTGTGGGGAGGAGCCTCCCCTCCCCCCCAAAAAAAGTTTGCGCACACCTGCTCTACCGTCTAACCCTTATGACAGATTCCACAGGCTAAAGAAATGTGGCAAACAATAAATTATAATTGTGCTAGGGACCCTATTTCAGATCTTGGAGTAATGATTTATTCGTCAAATTGTCAAAAGGGTTCCTAGTTGTACAAAACTCCTGGTGCAAAGGGAAAGCAGCATACTTCTAGGATAAAGGAAATCTTTGTACAAGACCCTTATGTTGGGCAGAGTTAAGAGCAAGGTTCTGGATAGAAACACACTGCTTATTAAGCCTGTGCGCAAAGGGGTTAGTTGAACTTAATGTGATAAGATCGTTTACGAAATAATCATTGTCAATGAAGACGTAGGATACTCGCGTGGGGATTTGTTTGAATCCATTAGTTGCTAAAGTCTGACTTTCTTAGTAGGTGTTAGAAGAGTCTTGTATGTAAACCTGTCGATGGTAAATATATACGGATAGGATATAACTTCTGCAGCTGAAAGGACGGTTGCATGGAAAATGTCAGTTTATTGCCAAAGAACCAGAGCGGTCCACCTGGCTTTGCCTTTTTAGGAGCGTGTGGCAGTATCAAGAACCAGGAAAATCTCATGCAAAGAATTTTTTTTTTCAGACCTAGCAAATGCAAATCCCACTTGTGAGCACATTCACTTCTCAGACAGGTCTGCAACCCTGCTTTTCTCCATTATCTCTTGACATACAATGCTTCCACTGCAGCCACGGATTCTGGGTAATGACATGCAAATGGACACTCGCAGTGTGTCACCCTTTTGCTTCTTTTACTATGGATCCCTATAAGCCTATGCCTTCTGCATAGCACAGCCTGGGTTAAAGAAGAAAGAAGTGCATCGCCAGCAAACCTACTAGAAAATGGGAAAATATACTTATGGCTTGTTTTTGTGAACGTTGATTGTGATACCACTTGCCTAACTGAGATATATATATATATATATATATATATATATATATATATATATATATATATATATATATATATATATATATATACACACACAAATGTAAATACAACTGTATGCTCATCTGCATGTCTTAGGCAGGTCTGCAACCCCGCCTTTCACCATTATCACCCAGCACACAGCACTTCCACCGCAGCAAGGGATTCTGGGAAATTATATATATATATATATTTATTTATATATATATATATATATATATATATATATATATATATACACCGTATTATCCAAATGGCCTTACTTACATTGAGGAAATGTGAAGTAGGACAATAAAAACAGTGTGTACATTTTCTTACATCTGTCAGTGGAAGACTGAAGGAAGCTTTTATATCACCATTAATTGTGAATTATTACGCTCACTATTTGTGCCATGGTATGTGTTTAGCATTTTTAGTTGTTATTTACAAGTAAGTACTGTTTAGCTCGCCTACAGACGACATCTATTAAATTGTGCAGCACAAAAAGCTGTGTAGTCAACCTGTGTTCTCTGGTATGTTGAAATAAGAGAAAAGGCAAATTAATTGCGTTGCAGACAGGCATATGTTCAAGAAATAGAGCATCTGAGGAGGATATACCCAAGCTACAATTTAGCTGCTTAGGCAGAAGCACTTTGAGGCTAATCTCTCAGAAACTGCTGTGATTTCTCTTCTCCAGGCACGACATGCTTGTAGCTGCTAACAATACGTAATAGTAGACAGAGAGCAAGTCCTACTTTCAAGCGTGCTCATAAATGCAGGTTAAAGGGATCCTGAAATTGCTCCAAATAAAATTCATTAGGAATCCAGTTTCTGCTTGAGTGCCATGCAAGACATTGTAACCATATAAGATGGAGATACTGTGTAACTGGTTTTATCACTTCTGATAATAATGAGGTTTGCAAGACTTTGTTTAGCAAAGCTTTGTAAACCCCCCCCCCCCCAGCACAATATAATTAAAGACAATTTATAAATGAATTTATAATCCAGGTAATTGCTGTGCAATCCTACTTAACTGTTATCTAAGGGGTAAAACCTGAATCTGTGCCTGTCCTCATGACTCAATAATAATAACGTTCCACAGTACAAACATCTGGGACCTTGAAAATGTTCTGCAATATAAGTTTTCCAGGGAAAAAAGCAAACTACCGTTAGAACAGTGACTGTGGTTTTTAATGTTTATTTGGAACAAAGGACAGGACAAAGTGTTAAAGCTACTGCCAAGACAGTGCAAAATACCTATTTTACCGTAGAAGTAATTGCCCACGGTTGACTACGACTTGATCTCATTTGAGTTTTAACATACATATTACTTTGATGCTAATAAGTTTGCATCTAACACTTCTGTCAAATTAGAAAAATATGGAAATCTTAAGGAAGTGGAATTACTGTATTACCTAAATCAAGAATGCCTGAAAATGCATTGTTAAATTAACATTAATCACAGTTTATAGTGTCGCTGTATAAGGTATTATACTTTAGGCTAACCATTACAATGATTTATTTTTTAATTATGCAAAATAAAACTGGAAAGCAGATTTAAAACAACAATATACATCAATCCTATTGGGGAACCTCTTGTTTTGGGAGTTATGGCCTCTGGGTGTTTTTTTTCCCCATCCCAGGAGTGGAAAAATGTATGTCTGCCAATATTCCAGTGAGCCATTCAATCATTGTGTCCAATGACACAGGCCTTATTCCGCTCTCTGACAGGAAGCGGTGCAGTAGCCATCTTGAAGAAAAGCAAATGCGCTGGATAAAAATAAATAAATGACGTTGCAGTACTGTAATTTATGGTTTATGGTCTAGGCTCACTTGAGTCTTAGAACAAATCTTAATTAGAAAATGGTGGATACATGGGTGATTTGCTTCTTTTTTTCATGCTCAAAAATATCTGGAAAATATATTTGTATTCCGCAACACATTTCTTATTTAAAAATCTCAGTGCATATAATTCAAGAGAGTTTATTTAAAAGGCTATAATTTAATAAATACGAAATATGCATGGTACAGATGCAGCGGCCGTTATTCGAACACTTCAGGCGTTGTATACCTCGGAATGCACGTCATGGCGTGTGATTTCTTCCAACCTTCCCGCCTTAAGACGCGAGTGCAGGAAATGGCATTTTAGTGTTCTGGTTTTAAACGCCTGAAATTGGCACAGTAGCACAGTGCTGTACACATTACAATTCATTCATTTCATTGCATCTAATTGCACACAATCCATGAAATTCAAACAAAGCAACCGCGGTAAACACGAGTGCCTGGGGCGATTGGTGACGTTAATGCCGCGTGGAATACAGCAGAGCACACGAAATCGGCGCTGTGATTTGTTCGAATAACGGCCGCTGCATCTGTATAATGTTATAGATACACACCATTTTTTTAAATCTGTGATTCTATTTATACATATTTTGTGCATTTTTAACATAGTAGAAATTCAAAGTGGTGTGCACATGTTTCAGAAATGTGTGGATCCCCCCCCCAAAAAATGAGTAGAAGGCAACAAGACAACTGTCATTTAATTGTGGATACATTTAAAGACTTACACATGATTATACTTCAATATTGTGCAAGCATTTGTAACACTTATATTTATAAACACATATATTTATATTTCCATTTACTTTCAAGTGAATTGCAATGTAAAAAATTGCATTGCAATTTGCAAGGGCAGACAGTGCAATGGCCACTCTATGGCTGCCAGTTGAACATCCCTGCTTTATATTTTCAGATCTAACTGAATAATAACAACGGCTTGCAAAGTTGTTGTTTGCAAAAACAAAGTGCTATCAATGGGTTCTTCGCCACTCAGAATGGGTCAGGTTGCTAGGGTCTCGTAAGAATATTCACAGCAATAATCTAATCCGGGGGTGCTCAACTCCAGTTTTCAAGCCCCCCCAAACAGGTCAGGATATCCCAGCTTCAGCACAGGTGGTTCAATCAGAGGTGGCTCTGATTGAACCACCTGTGCTGAAGCAGGACTAATTGAGCCACCTGTGCTGAAGCAGGGCTAGCCAGAAAACCTGACCTGTTGGGGGAACTTGAAGACTGGAGTTGAGCATCCCTGATCTAATCTATGAAAGCTAAAATGATTCAATATCAATCACACGTAGGCCAGTTTTTTTGCGGGAACAAGCGCTGCAAGGAAGAAGAAGGCCTGAAGAGCTGGGAGGTGAATTTTGGCTACGTGGAACATGGTGAAAAGAGGAATGCTCTTGTTAAATTAAGTAAGTCAACTATTGTACAGACCCTTGAATGTGTCTCTGCATTTGAATACAAAATAGAGCACAGAAACGGAATGCCACTCTTGTACCATTCTATATGTAATCGCACAGGCCCTGTTAGAGTTGTATGAAGCCTTTGCCCAATGGGTCCATATGATTTGTCATGTCTGGTAACTTTTCACCAGCTTTGCTTGACTTTAACTGAGACCTGCAAATGTTGATATAAGCAACAAACAAACAAAACGTAAAACATACGTATGTAAACATATGTACATGCATACCGCAGATATCTGTTTACTCATACCAAAGTAGAACTTGCATGGTTAAAAGTGGTATCTACACCTCCAGGAGCCAGAACATGCGAGTCACGTTATTCTAGGAGTTACAGAAAGAGAGTTTGGGGTTATTTTCATACTTTAAGCTATTTTGAGTTAAAAAAATAAAATAAAACCCCATTCTCTGTCCTCCATCATAAATGTCACAAGAGATGGATGAGTGGGAGTTAAGGGCAAACCCATAGGTATACCTAGCCCTGAGGAATAGAGAGAACTCCTGAAAGCTGGTCTTATAATATCATTGTTATTCCAAATACAAAAAGTATCACCTAATACTGAAGTACTCATAAACTACTCGTAAATAATGGAAATCTCCCAATTTCACTGTATCATATTAACTACTAACTTAGATCCTGATTAATTTCTTGCACTTGATATTGAAGGAAGAACAAAACACAAAAATATACAACTTTTCTTGCTATGCAATGTATTCTAGCTAATGAACTGAGCTTGGTAGAAGAGGACTCTGACGCACACATTACGGAAGATGCAGTCAAAGCGACATTTTCAAATGTTTTTTTCTTATTTTGCAGATTGAGAAAGGCACAACTGTTCGGGGATGCGTTCCTTCATCAGTAGAACATTATGTAACCCCCAAAACATTGTGCATTTGTCTATCTGCAAATTAAAAAATACAGTTGAAAATGTCGTTTTGACGGCATCTTCCATAATAAGCATGCCCGAGTCCTTTTCTACCGAATATGTCTACATTTGATCGGGATTGCCTGACATTTGCGAACAGCACTGGAGCACAGAAAGAAGTGTATAGTTGGTGCCTTCTCTTAAACACATATAGAAGTATAATGAACGGAGTTGTTGCTGTTCAACAGCTTTTTTCATAATTACGCCCAGAATCATTTATGCGGACAAATAAATAATATATATATATATTTGATTTGGTTTTGAATCAGTTGGGCCTCAGCCCTTTAGTAGCTGTGAAAATAAAAAGATCGGGGCAGAGTTAAGATTGAGTGTTTAGAAGGCTGGATCATGGTCATTTTAAACCTCTGGTGCCAGAGCCCGCCACTGCATTACTAAACCTCCCCACATACATGTTTCATATCAATTAGGATTGTACTATGAAGTGGTGAGGATGGAAAAGGAATTAACTGCAAAGTTATGTTTGTTCAAAACGTTTCCTTGGCATCATAAGCCTTTAACTCGTATTTATCATTTGCTCTAATTATTCCTTTTTGTAGGGCTGTGTCCAGAATGTTCATACAGATTGAATTTCCACCACAGGTAAGGGGGCCGGGGGGGGGGGCCGGGGGAGGGGGGCTTCAGGATGTGGTTTTCGTTTCTGACACTTTAAAAGAACTGTAATATGATGTGTAGGTTTAGAACGAACTGGCTAATAGTATTACATTTGTTCTTCTACAGCCGTGCAAAACAGCAGGAATTTGGACTGTTACGGCATAATTTGTGTTAACGGATATTTATTAGTGGTTTTGCATTTAGCTATATGATCTATATCTATTGCATCTGGTTAATAAAGAGTACCTTTTTTATTCTCTGTTTTTTTACATAGGAATAGAGGAAAGTACATGCACTCTGCAGAATGGTGCTGGAGGGGGGGTACTTATCTGCCGGTGCACAGGATCCAGGGAGGTCCAGACGTCCCAGTGGAGAACAGGGTAGAGAATGGAAGCAGGCACACGGTCTTATGCAAAAAAAAAATATTTAATGTGCCACCAAAAGGGCCAACGTTTCGGCAGGGAACTGCCTTTATCAAGGAGAGGGCTACAACATACATCTAAAACCACCACTATATATACCTAATGGGTACTCACCCCTCCATGACTGCTGCTGCCTTGCTCCATGGAGTCGACGCCCACATCGTGACGTCAGAACGTCAGCGCGACGTGGCGTGATGACGTCATGCGCCACCAGGGGGGGGGGGGGGCGGGTACCTAGGGAGAGACTGCCTCCGTAATGACTGTGACAGGCAGAGATGGTGGTCCTGTGAATGCAGGACATGCAGGGAGCAGCCCTTCTCCTGGCAGCCGAAGCTCCCCTGGCTGCGTCAGTGTGCCCTCATGGAGGATGGGTACTCACCCCTCCATGGAGCAAGGCAGCAGCAGTCATGGAGGGGTGAGTACCCATTAGGTATATATAGTGGTGGTTTTAGATGTATGTTGTAGCCCTCTCCTTGATAAAGGCAGTTCCCTGCCGAAACGTTGGACCTTTTGGTGGCACATTAAATATTTTTTTTGCATAAGACCGTGTGCCTGCTTCCATTCTCTACCTTTTTACTTAGGAAGCCACAATGAGTTCTAATTCCACCAAACTTGCAGGATATGTGTAAATACATAAGGGGTTATTTACTAAAATCTTCCGGCTGCAAAACCAGTGCAGAAAACAGCACAATATTGTATTTATCAAACAAAATGAATCCCATTAGAAACCATGAGATTTTTCCCATTGATAAATGCGGTGCAGTTCCTACGCATTGGTTTTTAAGGCTATGTATCAAGTGTCGCAAACTGGAGCATTGCAACCCACAGGTGCAGATTGAATCATTTTGACTTTGTGTGACGGTGTATCAAAGTGTTTTGCTCCACTTGTGCCATTGGGCGATTTAGAGAATGGTTGCAGGAGGAGTTAGGGGGAGATCACACAATGTTATCATGCGTTGTATACAAATGTGTTCCTATAACGGGTGCAGCTTTCTTTTTCTCCTTTGCGTCACATCAAATAGGTTTGACATGGTATTGAATTTGCCCTAACGAGATTTGCAGATGTAAGAAATGAGAATAACAAGCCTCATACATCTGCTGCCAGGGCAAATTAATGCAGGCAAACATTTCTGGTCTGTGCTTTGGCGCAATTTGCACCATCTCAAAACATATCCCTACACTTGGCTACAAAAGGATGGTGGGTGTTCATGGCTTGAACAGTAAATGCTGTTTCTCCTTCAAAGGAAGTGGATTAAAATAGTATCATTACCAGTGGCCAACGCAAAATAAAACACATTTACATTCTTCTGTATTGGCCAAAAACATTTGATATTTTCCATATACAAGCACAATTATCTTATTTCAATAACCTAATCACCTCACCAGATTTGGACACCTATAGCTGTACACTAGCAGCTCCTTTGCACTCAGTATCAGTTAAACTACGAGCTTATTGCTTATTAATGACAGTGACTAGCTGCCACATAAGCTTTATTGCTTTGAATTTACAGGAGGCGGGAGGTGCAGCCAAACGTGACGAAGGGGCAGGAAGAGGAGGGAGAACCTGCAAGGAAGAAGTCCAAAATATCCCGTTCTCAGAAGAAAAAGAAGAGTAAAGGTAACTACTCTTTCAGCAGTGTGGTTTTAGTTTCAATGAAAGGGTTTACTGATATGTGTGAGTAAAAATAACATTATCTTTAATTAGTAAAAGACATCCTGAAATCAACCAGAGAAAAGTTACTATATCTACTACTATATCAGGAGATAAAGGCTCGGAGACTTAATATGAGAATCTGCAGTGTACCTTTCCAATTACTTGTAAAATACTCAGGCTGGTTATACTAAGGAATACATTAGCACTGAGATTACTTCATATATCACTGACATATAAGTGTAGGCACAAACACAATTCAATATGCAGTATAGTGGTTCAATAATCAATCAGTGGGCATCTGATCATAACTCACTATAAAAGCTTAAGAAATCCACTATATACTGCTGGTGAGATTTGTCCTCATTAAATCAGTTACTGCACAGGCAGCAAAAAGTGAAAGTCTATAAAGAATATCCATTCAGACTTCCATTAATAGGACAATAAAAAAAGAACCATGTTATAGCCTTTCATCAGTTACTACATACATTGTACCAGTGTTCTGTTCCATTTGCCCTGCTTACCCCAGGCTGGCTGGCGCTTTGTAAACCTCACTGTGACCTGTGCTTTGTGTAGCGTCACTTCAGACTTTGTCCTGTGAGTTTATATAACCGAATTAGAGGTGCAGTTCCTGACCCTCGTTTCTGAAAAACACATTTCTCAGCTATTTGTTTTTGTGCTCTGCTACATTAGATTTTGCAGTAAATCTCTTAAAAGCTCTGGAAATCTCTTAAAAGCTCTGGAACTGAGGTTTTCAGATAATGTTAAAAATGTCAAATGGGAATAAATGCTTTAAGTATCTGTGACTATCTTCTTTTAGTAACTTTTCTTCTGTTTATCTCTGTATTTGTAGCACCATATATGAATCCAGTTTTCAATTGTGTCCAACTTGTTCAATCAACATAGCAATTTTTCTTAATCCTTTAACGGCCAGAGGGGGCTGCAATGTGTTGCCGTACAATATGCAGAGTTTCACAGTATAATTATAGGGTTCCTTAACCAAACAATGGTTGACAACCACTGGTTTTGATAGTCCTCTTTCTAATAAGAGGAGATGCTTGAGAGTTGTCATGCAGTAAGAGGTATCCAAGTAGTATCTTGCCTTCTCGTGCTGAAGTTCTTTTTAATATACACCCCTATGTGGAACGTATTAGGACGATGGTGATGAAAATCTCTGGTATCGTATGACTGTAAATGTTTCTTTCATTTTTTAAAACATTTATTTTTGAAATGCCCTCCATCTAATAACTATATGATATAATGGTCAATTTGCCTTTATGAAACCAGAGTGTTCAAAACAGTCTTTCTATTCTCTGTATTCTGTTTGTTACTGCATAACACTAGACAGAGGAGTAAATAAGTATGTCATAAAAAATATCAGCATTTGATATTCAGTGGTTTTGTTTGATTTTGACTGCAGCTGATGCAGATCAGTAGAAAATGTGTGTAATGAAGTGTTGCTAAATTTTTTTGAAAATGTGGACATTTCTGATAATTATTTTGTGTATTTGGTATACATGACAAACTGTGTTATAACCTGCATGTGTAGGGTGGATATTTTGTTGATCTTTATTAAGTGGACGTTTGTAAATACTGACACACGTAACATATACATTCTATGTTGGCGAGATCATTCTAAAAACTGTTTTTGACATTTTCAGACTCTTCCACGGATAAACAGGACGACGCCGGCGAGAAAGGTACAATGATACGTGATTTTAGAGTTCACATATTCTTTGGTTTTTAATAAATACATCTGATAATATTAGACTTCAACATAAATTGTAAATGCTGGGTTTTTTTTTCCATGCTGTCCTTGTGTTGCTAAAAAAAAGAAATGTGGGGACCATTATAGGAGTTCCCCCAAAAACTGATTTATTACAATAACTGCAGCACTACTGCTAATACTTAAGAATCCCTTCTCAGAGCCGTATATTTCAATGTATGTTTCCTTTTGCTGTTCTGATTGATGCTTCCAGTTGTAATATGAGTTGCATCAGTGATAACCCTGCTAAGTGTTCACGTGTCTATGTCAATATGAATGTGCTTTTGGAATAGCTTTGTTTTTTTACTTGGTACTCTTAACTTCACATGACCAGCTTTAGCCCACACCATACATAATTCAATAGTAGAGGTTTGCCTTTTGTTTATATAAAGTGAGGGTTGTGCTGCAGAAAATTGTGAGTAAGCCAAAGTCATTTTGCATGGCTCTTAAGTCTAAGAAACCTTGTGCCCATATTGAATAAGCGGGGCACTCTTCCTCTTCATATTCTAAACTCTCCTGGTATCCGCAACAATGTTACCCCTCCCATCGCACATTTTCTGTCTCTGTTTATAACATGTCTTCATCTTCTGTTGATCTGTCTGTTGGTGTACATCAAGACCCTGTTCTGGGGCCTCGCCTTTTCTCTCTCTGCACACTATCACTTGGTGACCTCATTAACTCTTTTGGCCATAGGTATCATCTCTATGCAGACGATACGCAGATATAGCTTTCCACCCCCTACCCTCACTCCTGCAATCCACTCCCAAATCTCAGATTGCCTGCTGACTATATCCTTGTGAATTGTACCCCGCCGCCTTAAACTTAAAATAGCTACAACTGAGCTCATATTTCTCCCTAAATATGGCCTAATATTCCCCTTTTTCATCACAGTTAAGGGTACTATCATCTATTCTGTCACCACAGCATGTGGCCTAGGAATGATATTTGACCCTTCCCTATTCACGTAATGGCCAAAATTTGCTGCTTTTCACTCTGTAATATTGCCAAAATCTGCCATTTCCTCTGTCAATCTACTGCTAAACCGCTAATGCATGCCCTTATCCTCTCCCGTCTGAATTATTGTAACATACAGCCTACAAGCCTCCCTGCCTCACAACTTTCTCCCATTCAATCTATCCAAATTTCAGCTGCTAGAGTAATTTCACTTTTTCCCAGAACTGTCTCTGCTCATTTCCTGCCTAAATCGGTCTCCTGGTTTCCCATCACATTTCGGATCAGCTACAAAGTTCTCCTCCTTCCCGTTTGAGCCTCTCCACTCTTCTGCTCCTTTATACATATCAGATTTATCGCATGTTATGCCTCTGCTCGTCTCCTGTGCTCTACCTATAATTGTCTCCTTTCCACCCCTGTCGCCCCTACAGCTCTCTCGCGCCATAAACCCCTTTCCCTCACTGCACCTTACCTGTGGAACTCCCTGACACTCTGTATACGCAAAGGGATTTCCTGTACTATTCTCTGATTTTGTTGCACTTATTGTATTATTATAATATGTACAGTATTGTCTCTTTGTAAAGCGCTGGGTCCACTGTGGGCGCTATATTAATAAAGATATACATATATACAATACCATAAAACATCTTCCAGTGTAAAATTACCTTATGGCCAATTCACCTCAAGGTGTCTTCTGGCACATCACTGCTTATTAAATATTGTCATAAACATGTAGACCAATATTAACTATTAACTTATACTGCATTGTGTTCCTTTTTACAAAAGGGGGGACCTGGAACATCAACTCTGATTTATATAATTTATATTTTTACGATAGGTAAAAAATAGGTAGGTAGGATTGTATTAGGAAAAGGGTGTGTATGTTTTCATTCAAGACGGTTTTGTTAACGAATCACCATTTGCACCCCACTTCAAACACTTAATTTCTATACTAAGCTGATACCTTTGAGAGAGTTTACAGGTTTCATGATGCTGACCATGCTTACCATGCTTACCTCTAGTGTCAATGTTTAAATGTATCTTTCAATGTTTGTCCTTCTACATCTTATTTGTGTAACTTTAGGGCCAAAGTGCTGAGTTCACTGTTGATTCACAGTTCAGTCTCTAGGAGATGAAAGGATTTAATTTGCTACCAGAGATCAATACTGTTGTCTTTTTAAGCACATTTGCCCCAATTGACTCTCCTGGTTGAATTTATATACATGCAATATTTCCCTGCTCTGTCTTATGCAGACACCGATGACAACGAGGATGACGAAGGTACATCAGATGCTGACTTCTGGAAGGGCTCTAATCAAGAGACTGATGAAAAATCACGGTTAGTTGAGGCACATAACAACTTTTTTTTTTATTATTTATTTTTTTACTTTTCCTGAGGACTGCTATAATTTTTTTGTATTATACAACATAACATAATACACACTTTTTTTCCCATTCACATTCTATATAATATATACAGCTCAACCCCGTTATAGCATGATCCGCTACAACGCGGATCAGTTTATAACGCGGTCTGAATGTGGCTCCCGATTTATAAACATCCAAGGGTTTTTTTTTTTTAAATAACATTCAATGCTTTATTGACTTACCCGGCACCGGCAGCTCTCTCCTCTCTGCAGCTCTCTCATCTCTCTGCTTCATCAGACTGCGTCCACGTGCAGGGAGAGGAGAAATCTGCAGATGCCGGGTAAGTCCTTGCTGATCGTGGCTGCCATTTCACGATCCTGGTTATAACGCGATCCCGGTTATAACACGGTCTCATTATGTGGACCCCGAGCACCGCGTTATAACTGGGTTCAGCTGTATTATTTGTGGTTCATGTACAATGGATTGAGGAAACTGAACCACACAGGATTCTAAGTGTTGGCTTGTGATTGACCCCATTAATAATTGCTTCATTATGCGGCAGTCTGACAGCAGTCTGCCAATATACTCTGAAGCAGCTTATCTGTGCTAGAGAACGTTTGTCTCATTCATTTGAATAGAGTTGATGTCTTCTCCAGCACTGAGATTTAGCATTATTTGGGTTCATTGTTTGTCATCATTATTAATTATGTTTTTTTTTTCTTACAGTGAAGAAGAATTTGACGAGTATTTCCAAGATATGTTTCTGTAATTTAAGTATGAATGCTTTATTAAAACTCTATCTTTTTAAATTCACTGTTATATCCATAGACTTTTTTTTGCTGCAATAGTTTAGTTATTCTGTTACTAATTATTACTGGTTAAGGGAGATGGAGAAAAAAGGGGTTCATAGTGTAAACCTGTCTATGTCATGTTTTAATTTAGAAAAGTACTGTCATTTGTCATCCGTTACAGGAAAAATAAGATTTGCTGCTAAATCCAAGTCATAATTTTAAGCTAAAAGTTTTTTTTAGCACAAATAATTTCTGAAATGAAAGAGAATGCTTATTTAAAGGGGCAATCCTTTCTAGGACCAAACTGAACAAATACCAGTAAAACTTTTAAGGGGTGTCATCTGCGTAAGTTAATACTTTTTGTACCCAAAACGGACACCTAAAAGTATTTTAAATGTATTTTCTTAACTTAGACTTGGGAAGGGCTTGATTTCAATCTTAGACAAGACCTCCACCACACAATGAATGCTTTGGGCTTCACGCAACTTGTTGGCTCTGCTGCTCATAGAAGTGGACACACACTTGATCTTGTTTTCCAGACCGCTTTAGAAATCTCAGACCTAAAAATAGACCCGGTTGTCTGGTCTGACCACTAATCCATTTTGTTCTCAATCACAGCCACCCACCCAAATATGCCCTCGTCCATGGAGGTTACCAGGTATCGACCATTGAGGGGTGTGACTCCCCAGCGCCTGACGGGGAACTTGCATTTCCCTGGCATATTGTGTGCCTGCATGGATCCCAGTGCTCTTGTCCATTACTACAATAACAATGTGGAGGCCACAATTGATACTATCGCTCATGCTCTCATACGAGCCCTCATCTCACACCACCACACCCCTTCGTTTGACAGTTCTATTAGAAAATTGAAGAAGGGTTGCAGGCTTGAATGGTACAGGCGAAGGTCTTGTATGGTTGAGGACAAGCTGAAACTGATTGTCTACATCACAAAATACCAGTCCACAATTACTAGTATGAAGTCAGGTGAGATCATGCCAGCGGACAATAGACCAGCTCCACTATTCCGCACCGTGGAGAGGCTCTGCAAACCAGCATGTCTGCAGTCTGGTGAAGCCTTTTCACAGTCTCGATGTCATGATTTTGCTCACTTCTCTGATAAAGTAGCCTCCATCTGGGCTGGGGGCCTGACTGTGCTCTGTAATAACTGTCAGTATTCCAGACATGAAAATTCCGGTTCTCTGACTTTATGGACTCGCTTTGACCATCTGGATGTAGAAGACATTGTGTAAACAATCCAGGGGTTGCATCCCCACTACCTGTGATTTGAACCCAGTGCCAACACGCCTTCTCTTAGTCGATGTTGCTGTAATCGGCTCAGTGTTTGCCAAAATAGTCCTGTACTCTCTGCAGACAGGGATCTTTCCAGATTCGGTGAAGGTTATTGAGAAAGTGGTGGCAACCAAACTGGAAATCCATCTATCAACCCATGATATTTATTACCTATTCCAGCAGCTCTGATTCGTGTGCTAGATAATTATCTGGAAGTGAGGGACAGAGGTGACTGGTCTATCTTAGTACTCCTCAACCTCTGCAGCATTTGATACCGTGGACTATGGGATCTTAATCCTTGGTGCCTGAAGGATTTCTATGGACTACTTGGCACAGTTCTCAGCTGATTCAGATCTTTTCTCTCTTTTTCACTGGCAGGTCACAGAGCGTACCTTAAGGAGTGTACTCCTCTGCACTAATGCCCCTGTAATGTGGAATGCCACAGGGTTTTATCCTATCTCCTATGTTGTCTGCATAGTTAACAAGACTGCAACTAGGTCAACAAACTGGCCTTAAGCTTGGGGCTTCCCAGTTGCTAAACTCTGTTGTGTGTGGAATCTTGGTGTTGTACTTGACGGTGACTTGACCCTTAAACAGTTGTCAGCCTGGATCAAATCTTCATTCTTCCACATAAAGAACAGCCAGGATTAAGTACTTGATCTCCCCTCCCCCACCCCCCCAGATGATCTTACTACCCTTGTCCACGACTTTGTGTCCTCACGCCTGGACTACTACAATGCACTCTACCTGGGTCTTCCGAAGAAGAGCTGCAGCTAGGGCAGAATGCTGTGGCCAGGTTGTTAATTAACCAGACCCGTTCTTGCCACATGACACCTGTTTTCCGTTCTCTGCACTGGCTGCCTGTAAAGTGGCAAATTTATTGCAAGATTGGCTTGCAAAGCACTACATGAAGGCTCCCAGCTATCTGAAAGCAGTCTAGCACGTTTGGCCACGACCAAATCGCCACTGGTGCTCCGCCGTTATTACTATTGACTGCAGGGCGAGTCACCGCAGGCCACTTCACCGTCACTGCCTTCTGCATGTCCTCAGCTCCTCTCCCAGCCGGGCACCTCAAATGCAGCATGTCCTTGGCGCCTCTCCCAGCCACAGGGCACCTCCAACGTACATGGCACATTTGTAAATTTCCCGGGACCGCGCGGCTTCCTGGTTGATGACGGGCCGCGTGACGGAGCGACAGAGGTGCCATGCCCTGTGGCTGGGAGAGACGCTGAGGATATGCGGCGTAGGTGCCCAGCTGGGAGAGGCGCGACAAGGTGACCTGCTGCTGAAAGGATCAGAAAGAGCTTCTAGTTCCCTAGTTCGCTCACTTCCATCTGCAGATGAAGGATTCCTAGCAGTTCCCGGAATCTCCTTGGCTTCATGTGGGGCCCGAGCTTTTAGCCACATTGCTCCCACTCTTTGGAAAAGTCTGCCTCGTTCAGTTCGAGAGGCCCCATCTCTGGAAATTTATAAAAACAGGCTAAAGACCTACCTGTTTATCCAGACATTTAATTAACAAACCACAACCTGTCCGAAATGTAATAGCTACAGTGCCATCCCATTCTGTATTGTATCTTTCCTTATTTTTGGTCTCTTTTTATAAAGTTAAATGTTTTCTTCTTTTTCCCTGTTTGTAACTGTGAGGCGCCGTGAGTCCCATTGGGAGAAAAGCGCTATATAATTTAAGTTATTATTATTTCCTCTGGCTACTTCCTTTTTCACTAGTCAAATGTAATAAAAAATGGAGTAAGAGTACTGTAGATATATGTATGTTGAACTCAATAATTACAGTGGACATATTTAAGGCATAAATAAAGTTGCGTAAAGATTGACATTTATTAACAGGAAGCGTTGATCGGTCATGATTAATAATACTGGTTTCAATGGGTAAGAAATTATTACTGTATTAAATAAAATCCAGAAGTTTGTGCGCAGGATAATGAAAGGGAATTCAATGTGCAGCCGCATGTAAACGGTCTCTGGCTTCTACTTATGCAATTTTTTTTTAAATAAGTCTGTTTTGTTCTAGTTCTGACACATATGTGATATAATGTAGTATACAAACCCACATATTTCTACGTTATAATACCACCCTCTTGTGCTTTGTTTATAAGCTTCTAACTTGAGTCTTCGCCATTTTGGTAATATTATAAAGTTAAATAATATACTAATAGTCTTCTCTTGAAAGGATATTTAAGAATGTCTCAAAGAACCATGCAGGTTGTTACCTTCTTGATGCAACAGTGTCCATGGATATATTACATTTTACGGTATAAGCACGTCACTTTCTACAGTATTATGTTTTGTATCAAGAGTTTAGCACTGCAGTTAGTAGAATCTATCTTAATTTGTTATACTTTAGAACAATGCTCATTAATAGAAGAAATAATACCCTTATAGCTAATTCTTTATAAGTATGAATGTTTTACGAAATAAATTTATGTCGCTGCTTGCCCCTTTTTCATTTCCTGATGTCAACACATGTTGAAGGTGGCATGATGGTCAAGGAGCGATTGACGGCTTCTAAGGAGAACTTGAGGTTAATTCTTTTACATCTTGAAAGCCCAGTTAAACGCCAAATCCAATATACAGCAAGCAGCTTATGTTTATGCAACTGGTCTGGAAGAGTCTTTGCACGAACAGCCTTTTTATGTGCAAAAATAAGTCAATGTTCTCATGATTATAGTCTTGATTTTTATTAACAAGACTTGAATAGCCGTGCAAAAGCTTTCATCAATACTAGCATTTTCACACAGTGATCCCTTTTAAATACATTGCACAAAATGTAAAGAAATAATTGTGCATATATACCTCTTAGCAAAGAGTTTCAGAATTTAGTCAAGTACTTGATAACCCAGGGTTCATTTTTAAGTTTAGAGTTTTAAGGATTTTAAGATGAATCTTTGTAAGCTCCCTGAAGTCACCAGTCCTGGAATATAGCAACATTGTCACGTCTCCTCCCAGCTCTTAAGGCCTTGTATATAGTAGGCGTGTGCAACGTCGCACGTGGCGTCTCGCGCACCTGCTGCACAGGCGATCCGTGGCCTGCGGGGTCTGAAGGAGGAGACGCGACCAAGAGAAGCTCTAATTCAATTCTTGGGGGCGTGCCCGAGATGTCACGTGAGCGGTTCGCCCTCATTGGCTGAGCCACGCACGTGACCCGGCTGTCGCGCCGTGCTCATTGCCTTACAGCATTTTGTTTGCAGCGCACGCAATGTCGGGCTGACTATGGACACGGCCTAACCTTGCCTGCCCAGACCTGGTAACCTCTCTATACAACAGTACACTTTCATCTGGTCTAGGACATTTGGTCACGGACGTTTAGCTGCGACCAAGTGACTACCATCATTTAGCTGCAAGTGACCTCGCTGTCAGTCGCTTCGTCACCAAGATAAGTCCCTAACCTTAGCCCTTACCGTAAAACCTAATCTTAACCCTTAATACAAACGATACTCCTACCCTAATAACCTTAACCCCTTATCCTAAAATCCCTTACTCTAAGCCTTAACCGATAAAACCCCTAAAGTTAACCCCCTACCCTTAAACTTACCTTATCGTAGAAATAGCTGTGGCGGAGGGTCTCTCTGCAGCCAAACGCCGGCGTGGACTACCAAATTTCTCATTCCCCTTTTATTATCCTTAGACAAGACTGGTCAAAATACAATCTCTACAATCTCTACCCACTACCTCCAAAAGTGCTCACGCACTGCTGAATTTTAGTGGAGGAAATCACTCTCTAAAGTCGATTTCCTCCACTATAAATTCATACTCTCCTCCTATAACACTGCCCTACACTCTGTGTATACAACTGTTCAGTCAGCCAGCAGTACTCTGTGTATACATCTCTGCATATTGGCAGAATATTCACTTAGCAAACCTCATCATACACTCACCTTGCACCTATCTTTGACTAAAAAGATAGGTGAACCACACTATACAGAGGTCTCGGTGGTAATAGTATTCTAAGACAGTGGAAGCGCATTCATAAATATGCGCACAGGCATACAGACAACCACAATGTCGACAGGAATCTATACACCGCTGTAATTTCACTCTGTATTTCAGCTAGCTCTTGTACTTTTGGAGCAATTTAGCTGTTGTCAGGTGATTAAGGACCCATTACCCCACGCATAGTGAGGACATACCAGATATACTGCGCCGATTCATTTATCTGCATACCACCATTGTGAGTAAAATTACATCTTCTCACGTTATTACCTTTATACCTGTCTGTCAATCAGGACAGGCTTTCAGTTAGCTTTCCCCCTACACCAGTGTATACCTAATTACCACCATAAGGGAATACTGCATATCAGATCCCTGGGAACGTTTTGATCTAATTAACCTCATATGTCTCCCTAACTTTACCAACCCGGAGTATCCTATATACTCATCAGTAGGGTTTATATATATGTGTGTCAATTGATGTATTTTAACACCCATTATTTTAATCAGCAAAGCATTAAAGATTATTTTTAATATATTTATCACTACACATTTAGGGGATATTGAGTGCTTTCAATGGGTTCTTGTCCTTTCTATATTTACCTTTCCCTTGCCAAGCAAACCTACTTTTCTTCTCTCATGCGAACGTTGTCCTCTAACCCCCAATACCTATTTAAAACCATTAACTCCCTTCTCTGCCCAACTGCACCGGCACCATCTTCCTCCTTCTCAGCCCAAGACCTTGCCACCTACACAGATAAGATTGAGTCCATCAGACATGGCATCTCTTCATGTCAGGCTCCACACAAATCACCTCCCTCCTTTTGCACACCTAAATCCACCCTCCACTCATATCCCCTGTGACTGAGGAAGAGGTCTCTGTGCTTCTTTCAAAATCTCACTTTACAACCTGCCCCCTTGATGCTATTCCCTCTCTGGCACATTAAGTCCAACCTTAACTCGCCTTTTTAACCTCTCATATTTCTGGCACATTCACATCTTCCTTTAAACATGCACGCGTCTCCATTGACGCCGCGGAGTCGTGACGTAACGCGACCCCGGAGCGTCATTTGACACGTGGAAGGTAGGAGAGGGGACGCGAGACCGGGGGAGGCCTGGCAGGGGGGCGCAGCTTAAAAAGTTTGCGCTCACCTGCTCTACACTCCAGAGAGACAGTACTAACAAAAGTGGCCAATTACCTACTTGCAGCTTAGTCTAATGGTAATTTCTCCTTAATTCTCCTGGATTTGTCTGCTGCCTTCAACATTGTTGATCACCCCCTTCTCCTGCACACTCTCCACTCCATTGGGCTCGGTGATGTTGTCCTCTCCTGTTCAAGTCCTATCTATCCAACCACTCTTTTAGTGTTTCATTCTCTGGTGTCTCTTCCTCTTCACGCCCTCTTTCTGTCGGGATCCAGCAAGGCCCTTCCTTTGGCCCTCTGCTCTTCTCACCCCATACCCCATTCTCTTTGTGAACTAACACAATCTTCTGGCTTTCAGTATCTTCTCTATGCTGATGGCAAAAGAAAGACGGTGCAAAACAGCGCTAAAAATAACAATACCCCTATTGGGACACACGTGAAATTCAAATGAATAAACAATAATGGCAGCCAGACAGATACTGACAGTACAGTCAGTGGGATGGCATAGAGAAAAAGGAGAATGCCGGCGCCAAATATAACAATAAAAATATTGAAATCCAAACCAATTAGGTGATAGTCCAATTGATGTCCTTGGATGGTCAATGGGTATACAAACGGACTGTGGAATCTCTCCAAGGGATGGTAAAATATGTGGAAATAAAAGAAAATAAATTATGGTGCAGTATATCAGTCAATGCAGATGTAAAACCATGACATGTAACATTAACAACACAATACAAACATGACAAACTAGACAAACTCACATTAACACAAGCCAGACTATAAATAATGAAAAGCTATTTATTAACAACTATGCAGGGTTCCGTGGTATGTGATTTTTTTATGTATATATGTATGCTAGCCAGGCTTTGTTGTTCGCCACCCCTACCCTGGTAACTATGTGGTTAAATATCACCATGTACATTTATAACCAATTAGAAGCATGGACCATGGGTATTTAAACCACCCAGACCTAGGGGCAGTGACATCCCTTGAGAAAGTGCGCGCATGCGTATGAAACGCGTTGGGAAGAATTGATTTTAGAGTTGGAGTGTGGTTCCCGGTAGCAGCAGCTCAGTATCCGGTTGTGTTGTGGGGGACGAGACAAGTAAGAGGACAGAACTTTGGCGGAAGGAGGAAGGAGCGCGACGTCACGTCCGCCTGGTGGTACAGCTCCTGCGGTCCATGCGGCTCTACACTGCATCCCCGTCACGTGGGACGCTAGTGAGAAGACTCCGGTCGCCATCTTGCGACTACCAGGGACTGTGTCTCCAGCCTTACTGCTTGAAAACATTTCATATCGTGTGAGTAGGGCAACGGTTTTACCCCCCACCCCCGGATTGATGTCTGCATACCACGGAACCCTGCATAGTTGTTAATAAATAGCTTTTCATTATTTATAGTCTGGCTTGTGTTAATGTGAGTTTGTCATGTTTGTATTGTGTTGTTAATGTTACATGTCATGGTTTTACATCTGCATTGACTGATATACTGCACCATAATTTATTTTCTTTTATTTCCACATATTTTACCATCCCTTGGAGAGATTCCACAGTCCTTCTCTATGCTGATGACACCCAAATCTACCTCTCCACTGAACTCTCTCCCTCTCTCTTGTCCTCTGGATGTCTCACCATTTCCTGAAACTTAACATGTCCAAAACCGAACTAATAATCTTTCCCCCTTCCAGTGTCACCCGTAAACCAAAACTCTCCGTCACTATCAATAATCCACAATCTCATCAACACACCAAACCTGCTGCCTAAGGGTTATCTTTGACTCTACCCTCTCCTTTATTCCTTACATTCAAGCCCTCAATAAGTGCTGCCATCATCTTCCGAAATATTGCTAGGATATGCCCTTTTCTCATATCTAACCCAACAATTAAAATTCTAATTCACTCACTTATTCTGTCCCGCCTTGAATACTGCAAGCTTCTCCTTATTGGCATTCCCCTTGCCCGCCTTTTCCAACTCTAATCCAACCAAAATGCTGCCAGAGATGTCTACCTCACTGCTCCACTTCTGCTGCTCCACTATGTAAAACTCTACACTGGCTTCCCATATCCTCTAAAATTACATTTTAAACCCTAGCTCTGACTTGTAAGCCCCCTTACATCTCACCCTCATCTCGAAATATGCCCTCTCCGTTCTGCCCATGACATCCACCTCAACTCTTGCTTTATTACCTCTTCTCACTCCCACCTACAATATTGCTCTCATTCTACATTCTCTCTTTGGAATTCCCTACCATGCACCTTCAGACTCTCCCACAGCTTTGACATTTGAAACTCATGGCAAACTCTAATTTTTAAGGAAGCCTATCTGGCACATCCCTAACATGCTCTCTCTCTCCCCCCCCCCCCCCTCCCGAATCCTATTGGGACTAGCTTTGCGGCTGGACCAAATTGCTTGCTATCTAACACCCCATATCCTCCACATCTGCAAATCTTAATGGGACTAGCTGTGCGGAAGGGACATATTCCATCCTGAGGCATAAGCCTGAGGCTTAAGCCATCCCACCAGGAGCAGCCACTTTGCCTTTTGCTTCAAGATTGCCCCTTTATTTCTTATAGATTATAAACTTTTTGTATTTGTCCTTTTTTGTATCTCATTCTGTTTGTCATTCACTCTGTACCTCCATTGTACCGCGCTGCGGAATATGTTGGAAGTCCGTGGAGCTGAAAATAGCACCGTTCAACCCCTGGATCCAATTATTTAAAAGAATAATTTCACATTTTGCCAGGATTGCTGTTTTAAATGTGAAAGACGTCCACTGGTTTATCATTGGCATCTTCATCTCCAATGTTCCACCAGAGTTTCATAGATGAACCAGTATTGCTGAGTGCTCCAAATTGCCTCCAGCAGAAAACTTTCAACGAGCCAGGCAGCAACTGAGAATTAGTAGCCATCCTGGAAAAGGGCAAATGCTCTCTCTTTAAATATCAATAATTGTTGGTATGAGAGGGTTGTTAGAGATAGCTTCATACTAAGATATCTTCTGGTTCAGATCACCCCCAAGGAAGGGAGAGAGAAAAGGTCAACAGAATGAAATTCTTTTTTGAGTACATTATCGGTTATCAAGTTCACAAATTGACTATAGTTTTACTTCAACATTTTTCTATTGACGATAATTAGATGTTCGTTAAGGTGGTTAGATATTTGCAGATACAGTATATCCTATGAAAAAACTGTGATATGTTCCACCATCGTATGATGATTAAAAATACTGTGGACAGTCTTTCTAATGTGACGAAGCCTATCCCTTGAGTTAAATGTGGATTAGAGACAGAGAAGAAAACATTAGCATACTCACTATATCTATTTGCGTTTTATACCCTGTACTAGCTGTACCTATTAAACGTATGTGTGTGTGATAAGATGCATTGGTTACGGCGCTGGCCTTTCTGTTTTTGTTTGTGCACATACAAATAGGTAAACAATGTCAAAGGATCTGCATTAGCAAGGTATGTACTGTAATTCATTTCTGTTAAAAAAAAAAATACACAGCAAACGTTTTACTGATTTTTGTTTTTTATGATTTGTTTTTTATTTTGTTTTCATACATCACAATTCATTGCTTTCCATTTGTTAAAGTAATGTTTGAAAATGACTACTCCCCGGGATTCAGAGTGCTATAATGAGGGGTATCGGAGCTTGATGCTGCGTTACCTGTCATTAACTTGAATAGCGGTTGGGCTGGGATCAAACTCTGATACCCCTTATCACAGCATAGTGAATCTCCCTCAATGGAATGCGTACTCCCTACATTTCTGGACAGTTATTTAAAAAGGCAGTTCCAACCAGGACCAAAGTGTACTAATGGGGAGATTGATGTTACCAAATGTGTTACTGAATTTTGTTACCAAAATTCAACACCTGTAATTGTATTTAAAAAAAATAAAAAAAAGTTTGATTTATTCTAAGTACTCCATAGTACCTGTATCGCTGTTCAATAAGAATTTGCAGAGACATACCTCTTCTGTACCCCTTCCTTTATCTTTTTGGCTCTGACATGGATAAGGGGACCTAAGGTTAGAGGAAATACTTAATTGACAAATACTCTCCCATTGAGTTCCCCCTAAAGAAAATGAATACTTAACTTTCAAAAGAGAAAAATCAGCTACATCTTTGCTGTAAACATGGTTACATTTGTTTAAAGAAGCCAATTATATTTGTTAGGTTCATTATTAAATGTTGTCTTTCGGCCACCTATGAGACATTTGTTGCACCTTTAAAGATTGTGATTGTAATCCATATCCCGCCAAATGACAAGTTGCACCCTTTCCATTGTACATAGCTCATGTTCCTGTTTTTTGTGGCGACACACAACCGATAGAGGTTGCTCTACACTATCCCATATTCTGCTAAGACCCACAAGTTCTCTCTTGAAGAGTTTTTATCTTGCTGCAAAAATAAACAATCTTCTGATTTATTCCTCCTGGGCTTTTTCGGAGTTGTTTTCTACAAAACGACGCATGTTTTTGATCTTTTTTGGTCTCCATCGCCTCCTGTAGCTTGTCCTGTGTCTAATGAAAAGCAGGAGAGGAATGTCAATAGCATGCAAGGGCATGTCAGCTATGTTTTCTCATGTCAATAAATGACCTGATGGTTGCTGATGTACGAGCGTGACTGAAGTCAGAATGCTTGGTATTATATAAAACACCTAGTGTTCTAAACCTCATACCTTGCACAGTACTTTCTGCCTTCTTGGGTTGAGGGGATTTTAAATATAAACCCAAGCGATTCATAAAAAAAAGGTGCAAAGTTTTGCCTGTACATTTCTATAGTGACCAACACACACTGAACCACTCATTTTGGAAAGTTTCAGATGTCCTAAATGTATTGAGCCCTGGAGTGAAAAAATAAAATCTAATGAAAATAAGTTGAGGTCTAACTACACAAGAATGTACTTAATTAATGAAATTAAAAAAAACTAGCTACAGTATATTCTGCAAACAATACTATGGGGCCTATGCAGTAAGCGCCGATAAGCCACTTATCAAGGTCTTTTCGCCAAAAAGGCTTACTGCTATTTAGTAAGCCCCGATAATTCGCCGATAAAAGCCCTTTTCGGCAAAAAAAATTCCTGAGGGGGAAAACAAATCGCCAAACGAATGGCAAGAAGCCACTTATCGGCAGGTTTTCAAACTCGTGCTATTCTAGTAGCCCGATTATCTTATCGAGGCTAATCGCATCTGTAGAATGGAGATTTTCTCTCAAAATCCTCCCGCCAGGAAAAATTGGCAGGAAGGTGGTGAGAAGCGGTGAGATACCCATTAAAATCAGCACCGGAGGCCACCCGCATGAATCCATGCAATAAAAATACATTTACAGGCCACTTGATTATCTTGGCGGCTAACCACTAAGGCAATGAAGGGGTTAAGGAACAACAGCCGCTTTATTGGGGGCAGAGGATGTGAGTGAAGCAGGTACTTGGCCCTTCACTCACCCCCTCTGCCCCCCAATAAACATTACAATATGTACTAACCACCAATACACAACCCACCCCTGTGCCCCCACATACATTGTTAAAAAAAAAATATATACACAGGATTGATACCAGACTCCGACAGGGGTCCCAGGGTGGTCCCTGTGAGTGTCTGGGGGCCCTCATGTGGTCCCCGCTGGTGTCTGGGGGCCCTCAGTTGGTCCCCGCGGGTGTCTGGCGGCCCTCGGGTGGTCCTGTGTGTCCACGCTGGCCTGCGGTACCAATCCATGGGAAATATTTTTCCCCCAATACATTGAAATAACGTTACCCCCCTTCCCCCCAACACATACAGTACTGTAATGGGAAAAATAACTATTATCCAGATAATAGCTCATTTGCCAATTATAAAATAAAACGGCCAGTCAGCATAAATAAAGTAAATTAACCTTTCTAATTACCCCTACCATCATGAAGGGCGTCCTCATCAGCATACTCCAGGTCCATGTCATCCGATGCCAGCAAGAATACATGAAAAAATACAAAATTATGGCCCCCAACCCCTTAATCACCTTAGCGGTTAATAACCGCTATAGTAATTAAGGGGTTAACCCACCAACTACCGCTACTCACCCGGGAGGCCTAACCACCCACCCCAGGCGGGTATGATGTACCACTATGCCAATCAATGGGTACAGGGTGGGTATAGTGTTAGTTTAGGCCTCCCGGGTGGGTAGCGGGGAAGGGTGAGTTAACCCCTTAATTACTATAGCAGTTATTAACCGCTATGGTGATTAAGGGGTTAGGGACCATTATATTGTATTTTTTCATGTATCTTGTTGGCATTGGAGGACGCCCTCCATGATGGCAGGGGTAAGTAGAAAGGTTTATTTACTTTATTTATGTTGGCTGGCTAATGTTTTATTTTATAATGGGCAAATGAGCTATTATCCCTATCTGGATAATAGTTATTTTGCCCATTACAGTACTGTATGTGTTGGGGGGGTGTATTTATTTCAATGTATTGGGGGAAAACATTTGCCCACAGGATTGGTACCGCAGGCCAGCAGGGACCACCTGAGTACCCCCGAACACCACCAGATGACCCCCGGACATCCACAGGGACCACCCGAGGACCCCTGGACACCCGCAGGGACCACCCGAGGACACCCGCAGGGACCACCCGAGGGCCCCCAGACACCCGCGAGGACCCCCTTCGGCCTCTGGCATCAATCCTGTGCAGAATAAAATTACAATGTTTTATGTTGGGGCACAGGGGGTGGGTTGTGTATTTGTAGTTAGTTTATATTGTAATGTTTATTGGAGGCAGAGGGGGTGAGTGAAGGGCCAAGAACCCCCTTCACTCACCCCCTCTGCCCTCAATAAACCTGCTATTGTGCCTTAACCCCTTCATTGCCTTAGCAGCTATCCGCTAAGGTAATGAAGGTGCTTTAATGTAATTTTTATTAATAGTGTGCGGGAGCAGGGGGTCACCTGAACTGAAGCACTTTGATTTCTGCCTCAGGGACCCCCTGCTTCCCGAGTTACAGGCCCTGGTATGGGGCATCGGGTGCCGATATCGCCGCCATTTTTAAATCATCCGTGTCTGGGTCAGTTACTCAGGAGGCAGGTGGTCCCCAAGCCTGAAATCAATGCGGTTCATATCAGGAGACCCTGCTCTCGCACACTATTAATAAAAATTACATTAAAGCAGCTTCATTACCGTAGCAGATAGCCGCTACGGTAACTAATGTGTTACATTTTTTAATCGGGTTTTAATAGTAGTGTATTGTAGCAGTGGGTCTTCGGAGCAGAACCTCATTGATTTGAGGTCCGGGGACCCCCTGCTTCCTGAGATAAGAGCCCCGTTATGGGGTGCCGGTATCTCCTATGTATTTAAATGTGACGTGGCCGTGGGAATAAAATGACCAGTCAAAAGTTGTTCAATCTGCGCTCTTGCTTCCTAAAATGGTAATCAAGTTGATTCTCTCTCTCCTCTTGCAGCTCCTGTGACAAGAATTGCTTCCCCTCACTCCGAAAACGTCCACCGCTGGAAACCTCCGTTGGTGGACCAAATATCCAAAAAAGAGAACACTGGAGCGCACCAAGTTGAGAACAAATGTAATGGTAAGTACAAAATAGCAAACAAATAGTAACTTACATATAAGTAAAATTCAGTCCGTGTAGTGGTCAATCAAACGCCTCCATGTGTCGGCATACAGTGGAATAGATGGGGGAAATGCTGGTGTAGTAGGTAACAGTCACGCGCGCTGGAGCTGAGCCGGTCGCACGCTACAGCAACTCACTTCCGGGTTCATGCGTCGTTGGAATACCCGGATGAGAAAGGACCCGTTATCCTCATCACTGTTAATAGCCGTCTCATGTGGAAAGTCTCGTAAGGAGAGTGAAGACCAATAAAGACCAATATATGGAAAAATACACTGGAGTGTAGGGTAACCAAGTGGTATGTGACCTGGTTCCTCACTCTTAATCCTTAAGATTAAGGATTAAGAGTGAGGAACCAGGTCACATACCACTTGGTTACCCTACACTCCAGTGTATTTTTCCATATATTGGTCTTTATTGGTCTTCACTCTCCTTACGAGACTTTCCACATGAGACGGCTATTAACAGTGATGAGGATAACGGGTCCTTTCTCATCCGGGTATTCCAACGACGCATGAACCCGGAAGTGAGTTGCTGTAGCGTGCGACCGGCTCAGCTCCAGCGCGCGTGACTGATACCTACTACACCAGCATTTCCCCCATCTATTCCACTGTATGCCGACACATGGAGGCGTTTGATTGACCACTACACGGACTGAATTTTACTTATATGTAAGTTACTATTTGTTTGCTATTTTGTACTTACCATTACATTTGTTCTCAACTTGGTGCGCTCCTGTGTTCTCTTTTTTGGGAATAAAATGCATAGGAGATACTGGCACCCCATAACGGGGCCTGTATCTCGGGAAGTAAGGGGTCCCCGGACCTCAAATCAACGAGGTTCAGCCCCTGCCACAATACACTAGTATTAAATGTTATATTAAATATTTGGATCTCTAGTGAGATTTGTGCAGGGAAAGGCGTCAGCAGAAAGAAATTGGCGGGTGAGCCCTTTTCAGAGTGGCAATCAGCACGTCGCCGGCTACTCGCCATGTTTGCAAATGTTGCTATCACAGGTATTCTGGGCGTTCTGCATACTGTGATAGCAATGCTGTCAAATCTGGCGATTTAAACAGCCCGGCGATTTTTTCCCCCGGCGCTTAGTGCATAAGCCCTATATGTTTTTGACCCAAATGTCCAAATTTGATTCCACAGGTTTCTCTTCCCTATTACAGTTTAGTAATTAATATTTTGTGATAGAATTATTGACATTTACATACCAACGTTCGATTTTAAACTTACATTTGAAAGCTGTGGATCACCATGTACCTACAGTAGGTTATTTTCGAACCTTTCCACCTGCATTTAAAACATCAAAGTCAGCCATTTAAAGAGCCTAGCTACAACTGTTTTTATTATTGAAGTACAAGTTTATTACGTTGGATTATTAAATACAAAAGTTAAAATTATATTGCCATCTACAGTACTTTAGTAACCGACTTCAACTTTCCAGGATAGTGGTTCAGCAAATGTGTTTACTATGCTTTTCCTTTGCCAGGGGATCACCTAATGAGGTTATTCTGACCAGGTCATCTTGGCTTAAAGAGGACACTGATTTGTATAATTATGCATATAAACACACATATGCAAAGTAATATTTGAAAACATTAATAGGAATAAATATATTTATAAATTCAACAGTAAAAAAAAGTGCTTTTTTGGGGATTTAAAATAGTTTTCTCCACTTGACATTGTCTTATCCTATTAAATAGACTTACTAGGTGTAAAGATTCAACCTTTACACAGCCTTACGATTCCAGTTATCTCTAGCACTGACCTCGTGCAGGGACTGTTTCTGTTTGGGGATGATTGGCTAACATGGAAATGCTCCGTGGCCCTTTTTTTTGTTTTTTAGTTTGTTTTTCCCTGAACTGCGTTTTCTAGGTCATGACTACATCATTGCTGAATCAATAGTAAAGGGTCTACGCAACCAACGTGATGTTTTCTAGGGTTCAGTAATCCACATGGTTTTAAGGGGTTAATAGTGCTCCATAACAAATAATAATGTTGCATGTGATGAATGCCTAAAGAAATTCAATCTAACACTGTCCTTGGTTAAAAATAAAAAAATAAAAATGAATTGATTAGATGGTGGTAGAAATGTAAGACTAAATGGGAACATATTGCATGATGGACACAAAATGTGGGTGTTAATTTTTGAGCAAAATCAACATACAAAGGCATTTTTAATAAGGCAATCCAAGCCGGCTACGTTTTTATTTTTAAAGAGGACTGAAGCAGAGGGTCTCCGGAGCTCAACCCCTTTAATTTCAGCTTCTGGGACCCCTTGCTTTTGGAGATACCTCCGTAGTAAGTGCAGGTAGCCACTTGCTCGGATAGCAGGGATCACATAATGGCCACTGCTCAAACCTCCCGCACCCTCAGGCCCAATAGGGAGCAGTGACATCATCCGGTGTGGCTTTCTATTTGCCCACATGACACAGGAGCTTTAAAAAACAGAGGTATGCTGGCACATACTACAGGTGTAAATATCTTTAGAAGCAGGGGGCCCCTGAGCTGCTTCAGTGCTTAAAAAAAAAAAACACACACTGGCTTGGATTGCGCCTTATTGTTGCATCAATATGTCAAAGTAATTTTCTACAATTTTGGTGCACTTGAAAAAATTCAACACCATTATATTACAGCTTGAAATTCTGTAATACAATGCGGGGACTTGGGGAGTTATTTCTGCTTCTGTCGTTACTTCTCCTTTTGTGTCATTCTTTTTTGCTAACAATGTTACAGATATAAGAAAGTGTTTGTTATAGTTGATGGAACCCTGAACCGCAAAGTTACATTAATACATTAACCTTTTAGGGCTTTATTCTTTAAGCTATGACCCAGCACTATCTCGCAGAAATCCTTATTGAAAACAATAGGGCTTTCTGTGTGATAGAGCTTACTGAATTCCTTTTGTGCTTTGAAAGATTTGATTGAAAAGTTCAAAAGCTAAGAATAAAGTGAACATTATCTACTTTCTAATCCATATCCACAAACAAACAAAAAGCAAAACTTGTACTTTAGACTTTGAAACAGTTGAGAACCTAATTTCCCATTCAGAATACATCCTCGATTCTACCAATCTTACAGCTACTCATCTAATTACAGGTACAGCTAAAGGTACAGGTGACGGACAGTACTGTATGAATGCAAAGCTGTATTCAAGTTGTTCTTCGTGCAAAACTTTGTCAAGGTTGAAAAGCATCTGCTTTAGATTGTGTTCTGAAGGACATTTATTATTGTTTCTTTCACAGTCCCTTACTCTTTGTGTAACCAAAACTTTTTGTGCAGGGGAAGTAGGGTAATGTACTAAGAATAGAGCATGGTATGTCGGGTTTCAGCGTTTGTTTCTGGGCACATATTGATTCATGTTAGGCCCATATCCACAAAAGAGTGCTAAGCTTTAATGCGCCTGTAGTGCCATTCATATGAATGGAGCTGAGGTGAGCTAAAGCTTGGCACACTTTTGTGCATCTGGGCCTTACTGAGCACCTTCTGTGTATTAGTTGGGTGTACAGAAATAAATTCCTGCAGGCAGGTATGGAAACTTTCCGGGCACCTAAAATTTCCCCCATGGCACCTGTGTTTTGTGATGCTGCGTGACCTGTCGGAGTGTGTGAGAGAGTCAGTGTGTGAATGGGATTGAGTTGCCGTCAATGTCTCAGTGTGAGTGTCGGGGTATGTGTCACAGATACACACTGACACACCCACTGTGACATACAGAACTGGGGAGGAGCGGGGAGTTATTTTAGGAGCTGGAAAGACTGGAACAGATCCTCTGCCACCCAACACAACTTTAGCTCCTAAAAAATGCTAGCTGGCCCCTACGGTTTTTGTTTTTTTACATTTGAGTCCACCCCTGCCTTCAGGATACATTTTATAATAACATACACAGGGAGTTATATTTTTAATTGGCTCACAACTTAAGGCTTCCATTTTTTCACTCCTGAATTAATACAGATAATATTTATTGGCAGAAAATAGGTGCTTTGGTCATTTTTCCATATGCAGAAGGTTGTGGTAAAGACGTTTATATATAACCAAGACCAAACTAATAATAAAAAAAAGGGGAAACCAAAGTGAGCTAAACAGAAGTTGCTTAAGATTGACGTAGACAAAAAAAATTAACAACGAGGAACCACAAGCACACACAAATGGAAAAGTAGCAAAATCATAGTCATACAGCATTGTACAAGTTACAAGCATAGACTTCGAGGGCTGATATTAACTACTGTTCTATCTGTTGTGAAACCTCGCACCATGTCAGATCCTTTGCTTTTGTTCATATTTAGGATAGCTTTATTTCTCCCATGCATTTTTAAATGATCTTTATCTCCTAGGCCAGGGGCGCTCAACTCCAAGCTCCACCCCCCCCCCCCCAACAGATCAGGTTGTCAGAATATCCCAGCTTTAGCACAGGTGGCTCAACCTAAGCCTCTGATTGGGCCACCTGTGCTGAATCATGGACTGATTGGGCCACCTGTGCTGAATCATGGACTGATTGGGCCACCTGTGCTGAATCATGGACTGATTGGGCCACCTGTGCTGAGGCAGGGATATCCTGAAAAGTTGACCTGTTGGAGGGCTTAAGGGCTGGAGTTGAGCCCCCCTGTTCTAGTCCATGAATCCATCACCCTTTCAATGAAGAATTTCTTCACATTTCCCCTGGGCAGCTTACCCTACAGTCAGAGCATTGCCTCTTGTTCTAGCCCTTCTCTCTCTGAAATATGCTTCCCTTGTGTACCTAGCTTACACACTTTTTTATAAACTCAAAAGCTTCCCCCTCTTCAAGTTGTACATGTTGAGGTCATTTAGACTTTTCAGATAACGTTTTTATGATATATCACATGCACTATTTAGTATTTGCCAAAAGTATTACTCGGTGTGTAATTTCCGATTTTTCTTTTAAATGGTGTGTGTATATATATATATATATATATATATATATATATATGTGTGTGTATGTGTGCATATGTGTGCATATGTGTGCATATATGAATAAAACGGAAATAGCCGTGTCAGTCCAGTTGCGACAGTGCAGAATAAATGAGTTCTTCAGTATTAGGTGATACCTTTTTTATTTGGACTAACAGTTTATTTAAACTTTCATGTGAGCTACCGGAGGTGTGGGGAGGGGAAGGAGGGATGGGGGGGGGGAGAGGGGAGAGCTGCTGCTGCTGCTACTTCTGCTCAACGTTGTGTGTGTGACAGATATTGTGTGTGTGTGTGTGTGTCAGACATTGTGTGTGTGTGTGTGTGTGTGACACATTGTGTGTGTATGTATGTGTGTTCCTACACAGAATAAAGGTTCAAACGCTACATACATTTTATATATATATATATATATATATATATATATAAAATGTATGTAGCGTTTGAACCTTTATTTTGTAGATCCTACTTTTTATGGACTAGCTTAAAGGTAAAAACATTGGCTATGTCAACTCTCCCAGTTACCTTGGGAAAGTCACCTTATCTCCCAGTGTCTTTGGGATAAAAAATTAGATTGTAAACTGTTCAGGGCAGGGGCTTATTGTGCTTGCAAGATAATATGTACGTACAATGTCAGCACTATATAAAAAACATTATTACTAATAGCCAAATCAGCCTCGGCTTATACCTTTTATAGATCTAACATCAGAGTTGTGTATAAGTAAATCAGAACTCATGGGGGCTTCTTCGTGTGTGGATTTTGTGTACCATTTTGTTAGGAGACATAGTTGAGGTCAATGCTTATGTAAGTTCATTAAATGAGCTGCAATGTCCTATTATTATAAAAGGCATCCGACTAAGAACAGATTGATATCATACTAACCATTCTTGACTACAGTAGCTTCTTCCTGTTTTTTCTTCTGTTCTTCTATGACTTTCATCTTTTCATCATAGACATCGGCCTGTGTTTTCCATTGAACCCTGTTATTTTGAAGCCCATCTAACATGGGGGTAATTTCTTTGTGAAACCGTGAAAATTCCTAAAAGTAATACAGTAATTAGAAATTGTGGAACTGTAGAGCTGTTAAGAATGTATCGAAACCACTTGTCCATCATTAATAATTTAACAATGCAGGCTGCCATTTTGATTGTGTTCCTGTATCAACGGCTGATAATAGGGCTTTCAGCAGTGATTGGGAAGTTATTTGTGATATAACGTATAATCTTGTTGAAACTGAAATAAATAAAACCGCCGATAATGAAACATCCCAATATAACTCAGAATATCACTTATACTGTAGGTTCCATAGAATTCAATAGAAATGTTATATCACAATATATCCCAACATATCACACCTGTGAGAACATTGAAGCCTCATACAAGAGTATTTCTAGTTTGTATGATTGATTACAAAAGTTTTTGTGGGCTTTTATAAATGATGCATTTTATTGTGCTGTGACTTTTTGGTTCAACTCTGTTCATACTCACCCTTTTATTTTATGCAAATACTGTGTATGTTGGTACTAATTTACTGTGAAGTGGGTCAACGACTCATTGCTAAGTAATGTTACTTTCTCTTCAGTTAACTGGATAAAGGTTCAATATATAAGGAGCTATTGGCACGCTTCTAATATTGCTCTCTCTATGTAGAGATTTCATAGAAATATCCTTAGTTTGCCCTTTTTCTTACTGCACCAAGAGTACATGAGAGGACTTACCTTGTAGACAAATGTACATACAAAATCAATAAAACCAACTTGAAGTTTGGGCAACTCATCTGATTTGTTTCTATCCATCATAGGCTGAAAAAAAATGTTCAATAAACAGTTATTAGTATTTTACCATGGAATCCTAATATGTCGATCTTTAACCACAATGCATGTTTGGTCTGTTTGTGAGATAGGACATGATTTGATTGTCATCTGAAGTTGAATAGAAGAGAGGGTGGGATACATTTCATACAGAGGGACTTATTCGATAAAGTGTCATCGTGCCGTATCACAGTATCACCACTACTTCGCGGATAGTCCTAGTGACTTGAATGGGACTTTCCACGCAGTAGTGCTGAATCGGTACTATCACACTTTATTGAATAATCCCCAGTGTTTCTCTCGATTCCTCTCCCCCACATATTGAAATCTCAGATTTTGTAGGCATCTACATGTCACTGGTTTTTCGCAGAGTTTGCTGCCAGGGGTTGCAATAGGCAAACTTAACGGGTGAACAAGTTTGCAAAAAGTTTCCGCAAAAATCTTTTAAAAGATATTGTAATAATTGACGCGAACTGAACTCTGACACGTTCTCCCATCTCTAATTGCAAGCCCAGAATTGAATGCAAATACAGTTTATTATAAGCGTTTTCTACCCAAGTAAGCGCATTTTAGACTTGGGAGCAAAACTGTTTTCTAAATAGTCACAAAGGGAAACAACATTAATAAAAATACAGTAGTGAATTGCACAAAATAATCTTCATTAATTGTCTTACAATAGGTTGTTGCTGCAGCACTGTTCTCTCCAGATCTCCTTGCTCCCAGAATTCATTTGCAACCATGAGGGCAACCTGGGAGTGAGAAATTGTCCTTTTCTGAACATCTGTCCTTTGGCAAAGTATTTTGCAGCTCTACTGATTTTATTTCAAATAAGAATGGGCTGCTAGCACTTTTCACAGGAAATGCAAAGATTTTGTTGTAATAGGCTTTTGATTAAGTTATCCCTACGCACAAACAAAATCCCACACCGGTTAATACAGTTGTTCTCTGCAATAAAATGGGTGCATCTGTGTCTCCCTCCGTGCTCCCCATCTCTTTCTCTGTCTCCGTTCTCCCCATTTCTGTCTCTCCCTCCGTGCCCTTATCTCTCGGTGATCCCCATGTCTGTCTCTCCCTCCATCCCCCAATGTCTCTCCCTCCATCCCCCAATGTCTCTCCCTCCATGACCCCCATGTTCTTCTTTCTCCGTGCTCCCAATTTCTCTCTCCCTCCATGCCCCCATGTTCTCTCCGTGCTCCCCATGTCTGTCTATCCCTCCGTGCTCCCCATGTCTGTCTGTGCCCCCATGCCTGTCTCTCCATGCCCCCGATATGTGTTCTATCCTTGCACCATGGTCATCTCTCCCTCCATGCCCCTGATGTCTCTCTATCCTTGTTCCCCATGTCTGTTTCTCCCTACCTGGTCCCTATGTCTCTCCCTCTGGGCCCCCCATGTCTGTCCCTCTGTGCCCTTCCATGTCTGTCCCTCTGTGCCCCCCATGTCTGTCCCTCTGTGCCCTCCCATGTTTCTCCCTCCGTGCCCCCATGTCTGTCCCTCTGTGCCCTCCCATGTCTGTCCCTCTGTGCCCTCCCATGTCTGTCCCTCTGTGCCCTCCCATGTCTGTCCCTCTTTGCCCTCCCATGTCTGTCCCTCTGTGCCCTCCCATGTTTCTCCCTCCATGCCCCCATGTCTGTCCCTCTGTGCCCTCCCATGTTTGTCCCTCTGTGCCCTCCCATGTCTGTCCCTCTGTGCCCTCCCACGTCTGTCCCTCTGTGCCTTCCCATGTCTGTCCCTCTGTGCCCTCCCATGTCTGTCCCTCTGTGCCCTCCCATGTCTGTCCCTCTGTGCCCTCCCATGTCTGTCCCTCTTTGCCCTCCCATGTCTGTCCCTCCGTGCCCTCCCATGTCTGTCCCTCCGTGCCCTCCCATGTCTATCCCTCCGTGCCGTCCCATGTCTGTCCCTCTTTGCCCTCCCATGTCTGTCCCTCTTTGCCCTCCCATGTCTGTCCCTCTGTGCCCTCCCATGTCTGTCCCTCTGTGCCCTCCCATGTCTTTCCCTCTTTGCCCTCCCATGTCTGTCCCTCTTTGCCCTTCCATGTCTGTCCCTCCGTGCCCCCCATGTCTTTTCCTCTGTACCCTTAATGTCGGTCTCACGCTCCGTTGCCCCCATGCCTGTCTCTACCTCAGCAGTCCCCATGTCTCTCTCCCTCTGTGCCCCCCATGTATGTCTCTCCTTCTGTGCCCCACCATGTCTCGCTCCCTCAGTGCCCCTCTCGCCTGTCTCCATCTCTCTACCCCTCATTCTCAGTCAGTCTCCTCTCAGTACATCTAGTCTGTCTCGCGCTTTATCCGATCTTCTCCGATGTCCCGACCTGTTCCTCCTCTGATTGGTCTTCTCTGATCCTGTTCCGCCCCTAACTCCTCTGTCCTATCTTCCTATGTCACATGTTTCTCCTTCTCTGACTGGTGCTCAAAAGAAAAAACCCTCTGAGTCAGAGGCATCTGTGCGTCAGGGGGCCCTGAGCAAGGGCACCTGTGGCACCTACCTAAAGACGGCTATTGTGGAATAGCACTGCTTAATAACGCCCTATATCGAATACTACAGGTATATAAAAATGTTTTAATAAATATAAGCACGTAAGCTATGCAAATCTAACAATAAAAATATATAGTTGTGTCATTTATACGATAAAACAAATAAAGCTAGATTGAAAAATGAATGTGAACATATAATCTATATTATAAAAGTATTGCTAGATTATAAAATACATGAAAAACACAAAAGATAAATAACACCCAGTGTAGTGATAAAACATGTATATGTAACCTACTGTAGCTAGATACCAAGTTAATACAAAATTACCATAAAGTAATTCAAACATTAATGTTAATGTAGAAAAGCTTTTTCTGAGGCTCCTGCAGTTTCCTGGGGAAGTATATAAAATCCAAGGATGCCAAATGATCGCAATAATAGGGGAATATGCAATGCGTACCTTACTTTGTACTTCCCATGGCTTCGTTATGGCAGATAAGTCACATCCTGTCATCATCATGGCCCTGAATAGTACGAATACACATTTATTAAAGAACACCGTGGAAAAGTCGGGTTATAAATAGATATTAGTCGTTTGATTGCTCACATGATAACCTCCTTTTTGGTTGGGTCAGTGATAATGTACTTTATAACTTCTTCTTCTGACTGCATTTGCTCTGTTGCATCAACAATCTTCTGAAACATAGTCCTTTTCCTAGATAAAACCAAACAGTGTGGGAAGATATGTTATAATTGATGTCAAACTAGAGTTAGCAATGGCAAGTTAACCCCAAATCTGTAATATTACTGTAGCACATTACATTACACCCCAGAGCTGAAATTAACACAGTTCAGTTCCGGAGACCCCCTGCTTCAGTCCTGTAATTAAAACGAAATAAACTGTATTGTATCTTTAAGGGCCATGGTTTTGTGCAAAAAAAAAAATGTGCATGCGTTTTTCCGGCTCGCCAAAATTCGCAACACTGATCCAGACTCTGAAATCAGTCTTTAGCTGGACAAGAGAGAGAGACCTACCGGTAAAGCGTGGGAAAATATCTCCCAAAACGGCAAAATAAAATAAAAATACTGAAAAATATTTGCAAGCGCAGTTGGGGCAGTTTCACACATCTCTCGCTGTGATTACCAGGAGTCTGAAACAGACTAACATTTCAAATAAATTCCAGCATTCTGTAGTCATCGGAGGATTTTCTGGTGTGAATTATTTTATTGTTATTAAGCTAAAAATAGGCAGGATTTCTATAGTTTGAAAATTGATACAATGTTGTCTGAGCTTTAAATACAAACTTTGCCAGTGTCAATGTATCCACAGTTGAGATATGAACTTGCTGAGTTAAGTGACACAACTATTTGAGCTAAAGCTGCATGTATACAGCATACTGCATATAAGGCTAAGGCCCCGCTCCCAGAGTCAGCGCACCTGCGCTGCTGACAGGCGGTGCGCTGAGATACACAGACCGCGATCTGCGGTCTGTAGGGAGCGGGAGCCGGAGCTGGAGGTGGGCGGGAGGTGGGAGGTTTGATCGGGAGGTGGGCGGGAGGTGGGAGGTTTGACAGGGAGGGGGGGCGTGGCTTGAGCGGAGGGACCCGCTACTCTCCCCCCCCCCCCCCTCCCTCCACGGACTCGGGCTGGAGCTGGAAGGTAAGTTTAAACACACACACGCAGGCACTCATTCATACACACACACACACACACACACACACACACACACACACACACAGGCAGGTACTCACGCACTCATACACACACACGCGCGCGCACACACAGGCAGGCACTCACGCACTCATACACACACACACACACACAGACAGAGGCAGGCACTCGGGCACACACACACACAGACAGGCACTCACGCACTCAGACACATACACACACAGACAGGCACGCACTCAGACACACACACAGAGAAAGGCACTCACCTGCTTTCACTCCACACTCCTCCCCGCTCCCCGAAGCCTCTCCTCCTCCCGCAGCCTCCCCTCCCCATTGGCTCACAGCCACACACGTCACGCGTCAAAGCTAGAAAACACCATTCTCTGGTGTCTCCAGCGGCTGACGCGCTACAGCGTGTAGTGCTCTGTGCAGCCAGGGGGGACCGGGACCGGCTCGCGAGGATTCCCCTGCTGGTGGGGAACTCGCGACCCGCCGCCCGCGCCAACGAGCGCAGCGGGACCGAGGCCTAAATCTTCTTGTACTTACTTGAAGTACAGAGCCAAGTCAGTTGCTATGATTGAAACTTCGAATATATGGATAACGTTTTCAAACTGCCGGTTGTTCAAGTTCTGGAAAATGTTTAAACTCTGCAAGATAAAATGTAGATGCCTCATTGCTCAATGTTTTCAAGGCTCATACAGTAAGGAGGTTGCAGATCATGTTAATTAGAAACATATAACACAGTGTGACAATAATAAAATACCCCCACCATATATTCTACTGTATGTCTGTAGTTTATGATCGATAAACTATGGCATAAATAAATGTAATTCCCTTTCTCCACAATGGCCTTCAGTGAAATGACCTTTTACAGCTATATTACAGCTATAGTGTATATACAGTATATATAATGCAAAGATTTAATGTCCATACAGGCATACCCCAGTTTAAGGACACTCACTTTAAGTACACTCGCGAGTAAGGACATATCGCCCAATAGGCAAATGGCAGCTCGCGCATGCGCCTGTCAGCACGTCCTGAACAGCAATACCGGCTCCCTACCTGTACCGAAACTGTGCGCAAGCAGGGAGACTATAGAGCCTGTTACAAATGTGTTATTTACACCAGTTATGCACGTTTATGACGATTGCAGTACAGTACATGCATCGATAAGTGGGGGGGGGGGGGGGGCGGGGAAAGGTAGTGCTTCACTTAAAGTACATTTTCACTTTACATACATGCTCTGGTCCCATTGCGTACGTTAATGCGGGATATGCCTGTATACTTTCTCCTCAGGCCTCCCACCAACATGCCAAGGACCCAGGACAGAAGTCTACACCTAGGCCCAAGGTTGTTGAGTGGGGTTTTTCTGACCCTCTTGAGTAAGGGGGTGCTGTCTGACTTCCAGTTGGGCCTAACTTCTGGGTTCAGCCAGCCGGGCCCCCTTCACTGCAAGGCCTGAGACAGTAGGCCTGGTGTTCCTCCCCTGATGGCAGCCCTGTACTGAATGTCTTAAAGAGCTCTGGAACGAGAGCTGCATCTTCACAAGTGGAACTGACTCTTTTTTTTTTTTGCAGTCTCAATAGCACTTGCATTGAACGTATCATGATCATATTTTTGCATTGAAGGTGATCACAACTTGCATTGGATCGTACGTAAGCCATTTCTTTTTGCTTGTGTAACCTTGAGCAGGTGATCTGAGATTGTGTGGCCATCATTTTCTAGCACACTGAGATGAAGCCGTATACTGTACACTCACCTCATCCTGCAACAATGTTTTACTATATTCTAGGTGATGTCTTTCTAAAATAGAAGATCCATGAAGCTTTGCTAGGGATGCTTGAGACCTGTAAATAAATGTGTGATTATGTACAATCACTTATATCATTAAAACTAACTTATATCTGTGCCTTCTGTCTTTGTGAATCAAAGGGCAGTGAAACCCATTTTAAACACCAGGTTAACACCTTTACAAATTTTTCCAGAATATCATTTTTTTTAAAAAGTAATTTTAAATGTCTCATTTGCCTGTTTTTAAAAAGGGGATCAATAGTTTTTGGTCCAATTTGGTCTCTGCCACTAAAATCTCAATGGAATGTTATTTTTTAAATCTTCCAATGATTTAAGCATTCACAGTCCCTTGCCATATAAATAAGGTGGAAACATTTATTCTGCTATCATGACTACAAGTGCTGCAACAGAAAACCTTTGGACCAATATTTGTATGTGATATCCAGGAAATAAATAGGGAGTTCCGAATTTCATTTCTATAAATATATGAACACAAACACTTGCTGGTTTTCAGGATGTTTCCTCTCTCATCCAAAATGGTGATTGGGATGGGGAAGCTTAGCACATGGCTCCAATTTATACACCTACCTCCCCTCAAACATGAGACTGTACTGCACTGAGATTGCATTGTTACTGTCTCCAGCACTGTGCTATTATGCCAGTAACAGAACTCAACTCGCAGCATTATTTCTGCTAAGTAATAGGTTTAGTGGAGAGATTATTCCAGTAACCAGCGCAGAACTTTTAAAACTGTAACATACAAAACAAATATACACAGTCCGGAGCGCTATATTTACTAAGCGGTGCTAATTCAGAAAACATTTTTGGGTCCTGGAAGTCACTTTATGGCAGATTCACTTGATTGAGACAAAGGGGTTTCTTACACCATTGGAAGGTGTCATATGAAATAGCACCTCTTAGTAAATAGTGGCCAGAATGTCTAAACATGTAATAGCACAATCTGGGTTATTCATTAGGGCGTGATAGTGCCGATCGGGACACTACCGCAATGAAACGTCCACTGGCTGCACTCTCACAGTTGAATAAATAACATGTAATGTATCTTTTGCAACTGAGAAGTAGTAAACAAGCTTTTGACAACGTGACCCGTTGGCATTGCTGAAAATGGCAAAGGAGAACAGAAATAGATAGAATCCCGTATTCTTGCCACTGAAATGATTGTGGGAGCTCGGGTTTGTAGAATGCTGATAATGGGTATAGTCAATACATATATGAGTTTTGCTCCCTATCGATAGTCTAAATGCACAAATCAGGACCTTTTTAATACGGGTATAAGTGTTTTCGTGATACTTACTTCATTTGGTACAAATTATTGGTTCCTCTATGGTCGATATCATGGCAAAAAGCAGCGGCGACCATTGCAAAGGCTTCCAGATCAGAGTAATATTTCTTTAGTTTACCTGTCTTTGGAAAAGGAGATTACATTAAGTATGTTAAAGAAATATACCTGGCAAAAAAAAAGTACCTGTTCCTTATACAGTAAGTGCCCAGTGTCACTTGTTTAAAAGGATTTCTTAAACACTGAGGAAACTTTCTTTAATACTATTTGTTTAATACTTTATTACCCTATTAATATTATTTGTATGCTATAACACAAACGTTTTTCCTAAAGGAGTTTTACGTTTCAATTTTGGAGCCATCATAATTATCTGTTGCTCCGTTATATTAGTATAAAGTAATGCATAGTTACATAGTTACATAGTTACATAGAAGATGAGATTGAAAAAGACATAGGTCCATCAAGTTCAACCTATGCTAAATTTAGATAACAGATACTTTATCCTATACCTATACTTACTTATTGATCCAGAGGAAGGCAAACAGAAAACCCCATTAAGGGGAAAAATTAATTCCTTCCTGACTCCAAGAATTGGCAATCGGATTAATCCCTGGATCAACATCCTTCCCATGTATACTTATTTGGTATATCCCTGTATACCTTTCCCATCTAAAAAGATGTCCAACCTTTTTTTTGAACAATTCTATTGTATCTGCCTTTACAGTCTCCATGGGTAATGAATTCGACATTTTAACTGCGCTTACTGTAAAGAACCCTTTCCTTTGTTGCTGGTGAAATCTCCTTTCCTCCAACCTTAAGGGATGGCCCAGAGTCCTTTTCACTGCCCGTGGGATGAATAGTTATTTTGATAGCTCCTTGTACTGCCCCGAATATATTTCTATATAGTTATCATCAGTGTTCGACAAACCTATACATTTGCTCGCCCCGGGCGAGTGGATTTAACCCCCGGGCAAGTAAATATTGGCCCAAGCAGCACACGTTTGGTACTAGGTGGCGAGTAGATTTTTTTGTGTGGCGAGTAGATTTTTTGGTGATTTGTCAACCACTGGTTATCATATCCCCTCTTAGACGCCTCTTTTCTAATGTAAATAAATCTAATTTAGCTAGCCTCTCCTCATAAGTTAGATTGTCCATCCCCTTTATTAATTTGGTGGCTCTTTGCTGCACTCTCTCTAGTTCCATAATGTCTTTTCTTAGGATTGGTGCCCAAAATTGTACTCCATATTCAAGGTGTGGTCTTACTAATGCTTTGTAAAGGGGCATAATTATGTTTACTTCCCTTCCATCCATTGCCCGTTTGATGCAAGATAAGATCTTGTTTGCCTTTGCAGCTACTGCATGACATTGAGCACTATTGCTAAGCCTGCAGTCTACAAGCACTCCTAAATCCTTCTCCATCAAGGATTCCCCCAGTATATCTCCATTTAATTTGTAAGTCGCCTTTTTATTCTTGCATCCCAAATGCATAACCTTACATTTATCTGTATTAAACCTCATCTGCCATTTACCTGCCCACGTTTTCAGTCTCTCCAAGTCCTTCTGAAGAGAAATTACATCCTGCTCTGATTCTATTTCCTTATACAATTTAGTATCATCTGCAAATATGGAGACTTTGCTCTCGATCCCAACCTCAAGGTCATTAATAAACGAGTTAAAAAGCAGGGGTCCCAGTACCGATCCCTGAGGTACTCCACTCACGACTTTAGCCCAACCTGAAAAAGTTCCATTTATGACAACCCTCTGTTGTCTGTCCTTTAACCAGTTTTCAATCCAGGTGCATATATTTGTACTGAGTCCAATTTGCTTTGTTTTGTACACCAACCTCTTGTGTGAAACCGTATCAAAAGCCTTTGCAAAATCTAAGTAGACCACATAAACTGCATTACCCTGGTCTAAATTCCTACTTACCTCCTCAAAGAAACAAATGAGGTTAGTTTGGCATGATCTATCTATGATGCAATTAATTGATCCCCAAATGTTCCAGATTTATGACGTAATATGTCAAAACAAAATTTAGATTTTAAGTTATCAAAAATATCTACAGTGACAGTATTCTGTAAGCCTAGAAGTAGACGGTTACATGAGCCTTCCTTCCCTGAGCATAAATATAAGCAGATATATCTGTTAAAACATTACATACCATTAGCAAAGTAAACATTGTTTGTCCCACGTTAAATCCATGGCGCCAGTTATGATACGTAATGTCGCGATATCCTTTTCTGACTGTATACATCCATTTCGTTAAGACCTAGTACAAACGAAAGGATCAGAAGTAAATAAAAAATGTCTACAACAGAGCAGAGATCACAAGCTGTCCCAACTCTCCACACAGCATATAGTCTGTCTAGCAGTCTGGTGATACTGTATAATGGTGTCAGAAAATATCAGTGTATTACTCCTTCACTTTATTCACTCACTGGATCTCAGAGTCATATGATGGAATTGCTTACAGCAGTGGTCACGTGACTTTGCAGCCCTCCTATTAGTGGAGGTCCTGTTGGTGTATATCTGGCATCTACAAAATCACAAATGGCCATGGGATGTTTGTCTAGTAGCCACCCAAAGCCTAAGGCCCCGGTGTCGGCTCTGCCCGCGAGCCTGCCAGGCTGGCGGGCGTGCAGCCGAGATCTCCGGTCTGCAGTGAGCTGCAAGGGCGAGCGTGGCCACGTCGTCACCCGGCAGGTTCGCCCTCATTGGCTGGTCCGCTGGGGGGTGTGGCCAGCGCTCCATCGCGCGTTGTGAGCACAGATTTCCTGTCTTTGGGGAAATCTGTTCACACAACGCGGTGGGCAAGGTGGGTAGCGGGCCCGGCCCCATTGAGGGGCGGCTCTTGTTCCTGCAGCGCCGGCTATCAGCGGGGACCTGGCCTAATGTGGCACATCTGAGGATTGTTCCATAAAAACGTTGCGTTGTTTGTTTTTGGCCCTGCTTTTGCAGACAGGATTTGAAATGCGCGGTCACTACATGGGAAAATTCTCATGTTGATGCTCTTGCAGTGAAAGAATAAGCATGTAACATGGATTTGAGAGATAAACCATTGAATTTTGATAGATAAAAACAGGTACAGTGTAGATATGAGCAAAGCAAACCTTACTTCTACTGGCACTTTAAACTTCTCAACTGCGTTTATCTCAAAAAACAATTTGATTCCACTTTTAATGAGCTCGTGTTCTGACACTGGCAGGTCGCTGAAGTGGAATTCATACAGTTCCAGGGTCCTTGGATCTGGCAATTCCTCTTTCTGTTGAAAAGAAGATGTACATTTTAAATATGTTCTTCATTAGTGAAAGTGAGAGCCTATTGTTATGATATATCCCAGGGCTACTCAATTGCTTCTCACAGACGTCCACTTTACTCTATAAGGTCCAAGCTATAAGGCAAATATTCCAACATATCAGGTGCCCCCCTGGGACTTGTATCCGAGTCCCAGGGCGACCGAATCATTGCAATCATAATGAATTATTGAGTTGATAATTAAGTTTTATTTGCTTTAAAAACAGTGTTGCTATATTTTCTTAATGTGTTGCAGTCTGAGAATTGATCTGTCCCCCTCCCCCCCCCCCCCCAAGCAGCTCATGGTTCATTGAGATTTTTTCATGGAATAATCAATATTTCTTTATTGGCAATGGATCCCTAATCTTTTCTGATGATCCTTTCAGTCCCAATCCAGTTCTGAGCTGTAAATCAGGAGTGTAGGAAGAGGCTACGAAACCTTTTTTCCTGTCCCAGCAAAGCATACTCAAGAGCCACATTCCAACTCACATCTGTCATTTGATCCAACCAGAACTAAATGCAACAAAACATACTCAACCTCTTTCAGAAGAACTGCAAGGACTGAGGGACCTCACACATCCTATCCAGATGCCAGCTCACATACTGTAGTACTTAGGAATTTGTGTCTAAAACTACTGTATAAGCTAGTCTAGTGTAGGCTACGAACGGAAAAAGTTTCATAATGTACTTCTCTTCTGTCTGACTACTTAACAGCTTTCTGCCAATTTCTTATTTCTTGTCAGGCTAAAGAGAGACTATTGAGTTGTGCTTTTTTTTGGATTTGATGTTTTTAGCAATGTGTTTTGTAAGAAACCTCCCTAATCCACGTTGGTGTTTGGGGAAGTGCCAAGGCAGCATCATATACCCAGTAGCTTCATTGAAAATGTAAGAGTAATCAATACTGATATTAAAATTTATAGTAAAATTATTGAAACAAGCCTAAATAAACTGCTCCCTAGAATAATCAACCCACACCAAGTGGGATTTATTTTGGGGAGTCAAGCAGCTGATATTATTAGAAGAGTGATAAACCTCACCCATTAACAAAAATATCAAAAACACCCACACTGTTAATTTCACTCAGCCCTGAAAAGCATTCGACCATGTAGACTGGTCATTTATGTTTATAACTTTAGAGAAATTTGGTATCAAAGTAAATATATTAAATGGAATTATGGCCCTTTCTAATCAACAGGGAGCCATGCTTAAAATGGCCGGAATCAACTCTGGAGTGATCAATATAAATAATGGGACCAGATAGGGTTGCCCACTGTCCCCTTTGCTATTTGCCCTAAGTCTGGAGACATTATCAAACAAAATTCAGATTAATAAAGATATTAAAGGTTTGTTAAAACAGTCCAAAGAATATAAAATAGTTATCTATGCAGATTATATTTTACTAACACTCATCAGACCACTGATATCTCTGCCTAATCTATTTGAAGAGATTTCAATATTCAATTTTTTTCTCAAATTACAAAATAAATAACACAAAATCAGAAGCGATAACATCGGGAGGGGAGGCAGAGATGCTAAAACTACTGAAACTAAATTCTAATTTCAGATGGAACGAAGATAGTGACAAATATCTGGGGGTATATTTGACCCCTAGGTATTCAGAACTCTACAAAGCCAACTACCCAGAGTTGTTTTTTGGCAATTAAGAGAGATCTTGAGGAGTGAAATAAATACTGTATTTCGTGGATTTGTAAAATAATATCGGTAAAGATGAATTCCGTTCCTAAATTACTTTATCTATTTCATTGCCTTCCAATTAATGTCCCAACCAAAGTTATGAGTGACATACAAAGCACATTTTATACATTCATCTGGGGAAAGAAAAAGCTAAGAGTAGAAAGAAGCGCACTTAGTGCATTAAAGACAGATGGTGGTCTAGCCTTGCCGTCACTAAACAAATATTATGCCACTGAACAATTAAGCCTTTTACCGGTATGGCATAGACCCACGCAGGTGATTAAATGGCTGAAAATAGAAGCAAGTGAGATCCCAGTGCAGAAAAAGATTTATTGTTGTGGGATCCCCCCAAAAAATAGACCTAAAGAAGTGTATAAAAACCCAGTTATTAAGTTCACTTTAAATGTTTGGGATACATGGGGGGAAAAAGGGGGTTAGGCAACCTGAGGCTCCCGATCCGCATGCGGCTCTTTCTGATCCTGCTTACGGCTCTCTGCAGGTTGCCGACCCCGGCTCCTGCCTCTCTCCCTCACTATCCTGCTGGTGGCTGCGGGGTGGCCCAGCCGGCGCTAGTCGGGCTTCTTTGGCCTCTGGAACCAACGTCTCCCCAGCTGCTTGCCTACCTCTTTCCTGTACTGTCCCACGCCGGGCTCTCATGCCGGTGTGCGTCGGAAGTGCGTGTGCCAACTTTCGGCGCGAGCCAACGTCACAGAGCCCGGTGGGGGACAGTACAGGAGAGAGACAAGCAAGCAGCTGGGGAGACGTCGGGTCCGGCGGAAACAAGAAGGCCCGCCAGCGCTCCCCCCCATTCTCACCCCCCACCCCCGCAGCCACCAGCAGGATAGTGCGGGAGAGAGGCAGCAGCCGGGGGTCGGCAACCTGCAGAGAGCCCCACAGCCACCGACAGGACAGTGAGGAAGAGAGGCCCAATGTAAGTGTGCATATGTGTGTGTGTATATATATATATATATATATTTGGGGAGGGTGGGGGGGGAGGTAGTGTGTGTATTATTGTGAGATGCATTTTATTCCCCCACATATTTTGTCGTATTTTAATGCTTATACAGTATATACTCATTAGTGTGTGTACAGTATATGTATATGTGTGTGGGGGTGTAATATTCATGCATGTGTTGTGGCTCTCTGAATATTTTGGAGAAAGACATTTTTTATAAAATGGCTCTTCTTTTTTGAGTGGTTGCAGACCCCTGGGTTAAGGGGACAATCCTCGCTCATGACTCCATTATGGAGGAGAGAGGAATTCCCCCCAGGATGCATACCAGGAACGAATAATATCTGGATCACAAGAGGTATAATCAGGATTAAAGATGCTATGTTTCTGGGGAAAGGATATACATTTGAAGAAATTCAAGAAAAATATAATATTCCATCTTCAGAATATTTCAGATACATACAAATTAGGCATTTTATTATCTCAAAATGTGTTCCACAAGGCAATACACACCCAACTGTATTTGAAGAGATGTGCACAATACAACCACATCAGAAAGGGATGATTTAAAAAAAAAAAAAAAAAAAAAATATATATATATATATATATATATATATATATATATATATAAAGAAAAGCACTCGTATATGACTGTGGGAGAAAGATATAGGAAAATACATTTCTGAGGAGGACTGGACAGAGATATGGGGGGATGCAGCGCGCTCGTCTGTCTGTTCTATAATTAAGGAAAACTGCTATAAGATTATGATGAGGTGGTATTTATCACCGGACAGATTAGAACATATAATGGAGCAAGTGCACTGTGCTGGAGAAATTGTGGATGTACAGTAGGTACAATATATCATATATTCTGGACATGTTCAAAGGCTGGTCCCTTCTGGAGAAAAATGAAGAGAGAGATCACCAGAGAACTTGGAGTGGTTGTGCCAATGGATCCTCTGGTAATGATTTTAAGGAAACCTGTACCAAATGTATCATATGCTGCGAACGAATTCATTCCACATCTTCTGACAGCAGCAGGATGTACAATAGCACTTCAATGGAAGCAGACAAATGTATCATCCTATCAGATCTTTCAGGAAAATATTAGACATGTTCTAGAAGTGGAAAAACTCACTGCGTTTATGAGCAACTCTACAGAAAGATTGGAAAAGGTCTGGAATCCTTGGATAAGGGCCTTTCCAGAAGACATAGCAACAATACAAGATTTACAAATGTATGCAGAAAAATTGCTAGGTTTAGTACCACTGGTGTCTTTTGCCGTCCCTTCTCCCACATCCCCATATTTTGTTATTCGTACTGTTAAATATTATTAATATTATTTTTGTATTTTATTGTTGGTTTTATTGTCCACCTTTCGCCCTTACCCTCCGTGGTTCTGTACCCTCCCCCCCCCCCCCGCCTGAATATAACTGAAAAACAAATAAAAATAGTTTGGGGGAAAAAATTTAAGGGTAAGTAGCTCTGCTCCTTGCATGTCATCACACAAAACTACACACATACAATATAGATGTATTGTAGGGCCATACAGGATGATGTTTCAGCATCAGCTCATATCTCAGAAATATAGGGCATGAGACCCCATTTGGATTATACCCATAGAAAGAATAATGCCTGTGAGATAACACATGGAGTTAACACAGCAGTTACACATGGAGTGCACGGAACAGATTGGTGATTGGGAAGCAGAGGGCTGCAGCTGCTCCTAAGGGGATTTAGGATCACATTTACTAATTAATCTTTTGCCATTAGGAACCTTTCAGCTCTGGAATTCACCTTACTGCCCGTGCGAGTAAGTTGTATCTTCCAGCGCAGGAAGGTGTCTTTTAGCAGAAGGCTGCTTAGCAAATATGGGTCTAAGTCCTCTGATACCAGATAGTCTACCAAAATATAGTTTTGAAATGCATCGCTGATCTAGACGGCAGCAAGGAGGTTAAGGACTCGGCAGGGACCCTCATGGGGCGTCATTACTGTTATAACCTGGAGCAAATTGTCAGATAAAAAAGTAAGCACACACATTTATTTTTGTCTTTCCTATATTAACTTATTCAATGCAGAAGTGGTTTTGAGTCATTGATTTGTAATTCCTAATAATTGTTCTCCATCACGTAAGCGGAGAAAGGAGGGGTGACACATTGACCAAAGACACGTTCATAGGGGACTTTATAGATTTGTTGTCAGTTGTGATACTTCAATTGAATTATAGTGTATATCGTTGTGCATATTACATTTTCATCTATGAAGAATTCGTGTTGGTCCATTATAAAGTTTCACAAAAACGACACTGAACCTACACATTTCCAGGACCAACAAATATACTACAGCAGTGAAACTGGACATGGGGGAATTCCTCAAAGCTGTTTCATCAGCCTTATAGTCATAGTGAAAAGCCACTGCAAAATCAAAACCTAAATGCAGTAAAACATGGTTAACTGTCCCCAATATGTGTAAAAAGTAATTTTCTACCACTGCCCATTGGTCTACAGTAAGTCTACCTTTTATCCATACAGAAATCCGAATACATTCTAACACTGCAGTATAAGCTCTCATTCCTTTCTGCCTGCACATCACTATGCAAACATTGACCACCTTTTACAGTACTCATCCAGATTGTTCTGTCTGCACATTCATGTAGACATAATTGTGGGTCAACCAAGCGTTTAATTTTATTTCTATTTTTAGTGGCTTAATACATTTGACTAAACAAAAAACAAAAATTTTGGTGGCAGCTCAGTTGTTATGAAATCAGAATGTTACAATTTGAGCAGAAATATATATATATATATTTTTTTATTTTATTTTTTTTCCCCCATCTAGAATTGTTTTATAGCCACATTTTCCAGATTGTCAAATTTTGTTTAAATGTATTTTGGTAAATTCATATTTAAAATGTTATTGATTTTCAGGATATTCTAACGAAAAAGCCACAATTCATGTACAGGGTATGTGCTGCAGGCTTTGCCAAATATATACTTTTCTCAATATCTCTCTTTCTCATATCACTCCTATCACCACATATCACTCCTATCATCTCATATCACTCCTATCATCTCATATCACTCATATCACTCATATCACTCCTATAATCTCATATCACTCCTATCATCTCATATCATCTCATATCACTCCTATCATCTCATATCAATCCTATCATCCCATATCACTTCTATCATCCCATATCACTCCTATCATCACATATCACTTCTATCATCACATATCACTTCTATCATCACATATCACTCCTATCATCTCATATCACTTCTATCATCACATATCACTCCTATCATCTCATATCACTTCTATCATCACATATCACTCCTATCATCCCATATCACTTCTATCATCCCATATCACTCCTATCATCACATATCACTTCTATCATCACATATCACTTCTATCATCCCACATCACTCCTATCATCTCATATCACTTCTATCATCCCACATCACTCCTATCATCACATATCACTTCTATCATCCCATATCACTCCTATCATCCCATATCACTCCTATCATCACATATCACTCCTATAATCTCATATCACTCCTATCATCTCATATCATCTCATATCACTCCTATCATCTCATATCAATCCTATCATCCCATATCACTTCTATCATCCCATATCACTCCTATCATCACATATCACTTCTATCATCACATATCACTTCTATCATCACATATCACTCCTATCATCTCATATCACTTCTATCATCACATATCACTCCTATCATCTCATATCACTTCTATCATCCCACATCACTCCTATCATCACATATCATCTCATATCACTCCTATCATCTCATATCACTCCTATCATCTCATATCACTTCTATCATCACATATCACTCCTATCATCACATATCACTTCTATCATCTCATATCACTTCTATCATCCCACATCACTCCTATCATCACATATCACTTCTATCATCCCACATCACTCCTATCATCACATATCACTCCTATCATCTCATATCACTTCTATCATCACATATCACTCCTATCATCTCATATCACTTCTATCATCACATATCACTCCTATCATCTCATATCACTTCTATCATCCCACATCACTCCTATCATCACATATCATCTCATATCACTCCTATCATCTCATATCACTCCTATCATCTCATATCACTTCTATCATCACATATCACTCCTATCATCACATATCACTTCTATCATCTCATATCACTTCTATCATCCCACATCACTCCTATCATCACATATCACTTCTATCATCCCACATCACTCCTATCATCACATATCACTCCTATCATCTCATATCACTTCTATCATCACATATCACTCCTATCATCTCATATCACTTCTATCATCACATATCACTCCTATCATCACATATCATCTCATATCACTCCTATCATCTCATATCACTCCTATCATCTCATATCACTTCTATCATCACATATCACTCCTATCATCACATATCACTTCTATCATCTCATATCACTTCTATCATCCCACATCACTCCTATCATCACATATCACTTCTATCATCCCACATCACTCCTATCATCACATATCACTCCTATCATCTCATATCACTTCTATCATCACATATCACTTCTATCATCTCATATCACTTCTATCATCCCACATCACTCCTATCATCACATATCACTCCTATCATCTCATATCATCTCATATCACTCCTATCATCACATATCACTCCTATCATCACATATCACGCCCTACCTTTGGAACAGTATTCCACTGACTGTCCCTATCTTCAAGACCCTCCTGAACGGTAAAACATGTCCAAATCACTGTAACGTGACTGCGAGACCCGCTGCACTCTCTTACTCTCTTGACCTTGCCTCAAACAATTTGCAATTCCATGTGCTCCTTCTTTCTGTGTATTTCCCAAAATGCCAATTAGCCAAATATAAGCTCTTTGGAGCAGATTTCTATCGCCCCTAGTTTAGTTTTATGCATTTTCCCTTATTTTTTATTAATATTACCTGCATTATGTCTCGTATATTAGTATCTCCACGTACATGGCTGGCGTAATACAACAATTAAATGCAATATAGTTATCAGTTATCATGGCATTGTGCCATTCTGAGCGGGCAGAACACCAATGGTGACTCCATGGACATGGAGCGGACATGGAGCAAATGTACATTTGGAATGCACTGCTGCTAGCTGAGAGTCCCTGCTGCTAGCTGCGAGTCCCTGCTGCTAGCTGCGAGTCCCTGCTGCTAGCTGAGAGTCCCTGCTGCTAGCTGCGAGTCCCTGCTGCTAGCTGAGAGTCCCTGCTGCTAGCTGAGAGTCCCTGCTGCTAGCTGAGAGTCCCTGCTGCTAGCTGAGAGTCCCTGCTGCTAGCTGAGAGTCCCTGCTGCTAGCTGAGAGTCCCTGCTGCTAGCTGCGAGTCCCTGCTGCTAGCTGCGAGTCCCTGCTGCTAGCTGCGAGTCCCTGCTGCTAGCTGCGAGTCCCTGCTGCTAGCTGAGAGTCCATGCTGCTAGCTGAGTGTCCCTGCTGCTAGCTGAGAGTCCCTGCTGCTAGCTGCGAGTCCCTGCTGCTAGCTGCGAGTCCCTGCTGCTAGCTGCGAGTCCCTGCTGCTAGCTGCGAGTCCCTGCTGCTAGCTGCGAGTCCCTGCTGCTAGCTGCGAGTCCCTGCTGCTAGCTGAGAGTCCATGCTGCTAGCTGAGAGTCCCTGCTGCTAGCTGAGAGTCCCTGCTGCTAGCTGAGAGTCCCTGCTGCTAGCTGCGAGTCCCTGCTGCTAGCTGAGAGTCCCTGCTGCTAGCTGCGAGTCCCTGCTGCTAGCTGCGAGTCCCTGCTGCTAGCTGAGTCCCTGCTGCTAGCTGCGAGTCCCTGCTGCTAGCTGAGAGTCCCTGCTGCTAGCTGAGAGTCCATGCTGGTAGCTGAGAGTCCCTGCTGCTAGCTGCGAGTCCCTGCTGCTAGCTGAGAGTCCCTGCTGCTAGCTGCGAGTCCCTGCTGCTAGCTGAGAGTCCCTGCTGCTAGCTGAGAGTCCCTGTTGCTAGCTGAGAGTCCCTGCTGCACAGTGTACAATAGCTACAGTAGGCGTGTAAATCCTTTGTGCAATCCACTCTTTGACAGTATGGTTTATCTCCTGTGACAAGTGCTCAGTATTCACCATGTTATGGTCCTGAAAGGGTGTGAGTTTAAGATCAATGGATATATGAATAATAATGTTTCTTTTCTTGTATAGCGCTGACAGTGCACGCAGGGACGTACATAGAATTTTGCAAGCAAGAGTCCCTGCCCCATAGAGCTTACATTCTATTTCTGAGGCACAGGGAGACAAAGTGACTCGCCCAAGATCACAAGGAGCCGACCCCAGCATGTGTACCAGGTCCTGTTGTTTCAAACTCAGTCGTGGTTTTCAGTCGGCGCTTTTACTCACTGAGCCGATCCTTCAGCCCTATATATAATAGAAACATATAACAAAAGGTGTGTTTCTTTATTTAACCCTACGTTTAGCACAAATGCTTACCAAAGTTTTCACAAGCTGTTTCTCTTCACACTCTTCAATTTCTTTATTTAACTTTTCCTTGGTTTTCTAAAAAGGGTAAAGAGCCCAGTTATTGACTGACCGTAAAGGGTGTGCATGGTTTCTAGATGGAATGTGACTAGAGGAAACTTACCAAAATGCTTTGCACTTCAAGGGGGGTACATCTCGCCTGGCACATAAGCATTTCCTGTGCAATGTCTTTTCTGTTTTCAAGTTTATTCATTTTTTCGTAGGTGTCAGTGTTCAAAACAGACCATCCAAGAAATTGTGTCAGGGCCTGGAATGAGTCATCACAAGGGACATGTTTAGCGGGTGGAAAAAGGCAGCAGAAAGGCACCAAATACCTTTAAAAAGTGTCCCTCTCTTTGATTAGGGTCACCGTTTGGACATATTTGGTTCAGCACCACCTCTCTGAGCCGAATTCTTGAACATTCATATATATGTGAAAGCACACACAGTCTCTGCAAGCTCAGAACCCAAACCCACCACACCATATATATTTGTCAAAAGGAGTGCTGCTGGGATTTTACCTCATGTATATAACAAAATATAAAAACTACATCCAATATGACAAATTATTGAGTGACAGGGGATGAGGTGGGACAGGGCCTGTGTTCTGCCCAATCCTGGGTTCAGACCTTGTACCTTTCCCCTCTGTACTTAAGAGGTTGCATAGCTAAATTGTTTCAGTGTCTCTTCCCTTGAAAGAGACAGGTAATCACTACAGAGGTGTAGCTGGCATTGGCACCCACTGTCCACTCCCCTTGGGGGAGTGAGAGTGATACCTTTCCCCCTGGTTCTACTAGAGAGCCAGGGTAGAGTAAGGACTGCCCTTGGTGCCCTTGGCTGGGGGTGGATGTCCATGGACCATCCAGAGGTTGGAGATCTGTTTGAGCTGTGCTGAGCAGATATCTGTTATATTACTGTGTATGCAGAGGAGCAATAAACTGGTTCCAGTTAATTATACTCCGGCCTAGTGTGCAATCTGTTTGGGGGAGTGGAGTAAGTTCTTCTGTAGGAGATTGCCTTCATGCATCTGGAGCCTGCAGCAGATGGAGGTGCTGTACCGTCAGAGATAGAGACCCGTGATGTACCACAGAAGCCTGTCCAGAAGTCCCCACTACTATCGGCGGACAGCTCGGCATCCTGTAAATTTGCAGGTAACCAGCACTACGCACCATGTAATGGCAGAATCTCCAGAGGGTGGGGGAGACAGTGTTACAAGTATTTAACTATATCATTTGTCAGATTGCATGTAGCACTGATGCTTTCTGTGTTTTATTATATTCATAAATATGTGACGAGGACAGAGATATGTACTGTATGTAATCTGGTACTTGGCACATGACATAGTCTGAAGGCAAAGAAGCAGAGACACTGGTCAACTATGCAAAGGACTGTGGTCTTTCCTCCTGTGTCTGTGTAAGGCAAACCCTGTCATAGGGGGTTGAACACTATAGAATGTTACAGTCTACTTAGCTGTGGGGTTCTTTAAATGTCTGGGCTGAATATTCATTAGCTACAGTATCTGAAAACATTCACGTCATAGACATAACCATGCACACCAGGACTGATTATAATGGTAAATTAAAATGTACAGTGTGTGTACAATTATTTATGAACGCCATGCTACAAAGTACCAATGACTGTACTATTGCAGGCGTCATTTGTTTGGCCTACGAAGTGTAAAACAGAATAATAATTAACATCATATCTTTTCTTATCTAGCATTGACAATGGACCCGGTGCTGTACAGTGCTTAGAATTTGGCAGGCACAACGAGTCCCTGCACCAAAAAGGTTTTGCAATCTAGTTTTGGTTCCTGTGGCACAGGAAGATAAAGCGACTTGCCCAAGGAGATCTGACACTGGATTAGAACCAGGTTCACATACCGTACCGTTGAGAAGCAGTGTTCTTACACTAATCCTTCAGAAGAAACCTTTATATCAGCTATATATTTACATGATCAAATGACAAGTCTAATTGATGATACATTGCAATTTAACTAAGATATTTTGAAGTGACCATGTCCAAGAGAAGCTCATTAAAAAACAGTTCCCCCCCCCCCCTCATGTTGTCCTATGAGAAGGTATTATAGATATTATTATAGATAATCTAATGTGTCCTATAAACCGGGTGTGCTCAACTCCAGTCTCCAAGCTTCCCCCCCCCCCAACCCCCCCAACGGTCAGGTTTTCAGGATATCCTCGCTTCAACACTGGTGGCTCAATCTGTCTCTGCTTCAGCACAGGTGGTTTAATCAATCCCTTCTGCAGCACAGGGGGCTCAATCAGTCACTGCTTCAGCACAGGTGGCTCAACCAAGCCTTGCTTCAGCACAGGTGGCTCAATCAGAGGATCAGCCTTTGGAGGGGGGGGGGGGGGGCATGAGGACAGGGGTTGAGCACCTTCTGCTATAACCAATACAGCTAATGGAACTCTTCTAAAAAAAAAAAGGAGGGGGGGGGGATTTCTGTGAATATTTCTGAATATTTGAACAGTCAAAATACTTTTCTTCTTACTTCAGTGATTTGTTCATCATATTCATCAAAGGGCTTTGCATCTTTCCGGTTGTAAAATGTAGCCACTCCCACAATCTCTTCCTTTTTGTTGACAATAGGCAGAGACAGCACATTTTTAATAACCCAGCCAGATTCATCCACTGGTTCTTTCTGCAGAGACGGAAGCAAACACAGCAAAGGGTTCTTTACAGGCAGAAATGCGCCCGGGCAAGACACTCAATCAGCATGTTATTATCTGCACACTACAGAGATACCATTATATATCCGTAGTGAAGCAAAGAAGTGACAGCAACACAAGTCATTAAGGCTCTAAGAATAAAAAGGAATATTCCACCTGAAATGTGAAGTATTCATCTGCTGGCGCATTCATCATATTGCAAATCTGAAAATCAAAGTGAAATACAATCAAAGTATTCATCTTCATGGATACACTTACATACAGTACAGTATATTAAAGGGACTGTTCCTCCGACTACGTTTTCTTTTTGACAGGATGGGAACTGGAGTCAAACACCACTTGCCCCTCCTCACATCCTTCCTGATACTTTGCTATCCTTCAATGAAAAGAAAACCCATCTAGAATACTAAGAGGGTATAGAATATTAAGAAAACGTGACTTTTCTTGGTTGTGTGGTGTACAATGTCTTGTGCCCCATGCTGGTCAATAAATATTGCATGGTTAAATGAGTAATTTACTAGGAATCAGGTGGGACTAATGCACTATGTCCATTAAAGGTCCACTTTTCCCATAGTTGAAAGATGTATGTCCTTTTTAAAAAAATTGTATCACTTTTTAACACATAATCACTGGGTAGACTTGCACAGGTTTTTGTAAGATTTTAAATTGAAGACACCTGAAATTCAGATATTGATGCAAATCAAAAGAAAACACATTGCACGCATTTATTTTAAGCATTCGTCATTGATTTCTGATAAATAACCTCCTAAGCTTATGTATTGTTCTACATAATTGCAATGTTTTATTATATAAGGAGTGACAAATTATCCCCAGATAAAATCTTATACAAGACGACACCAACTTACAAATCCATTCTCGGCAACATATGTTGGTAGCCCACTCGCAAGAGACCAGTGATCTGCAGGGGGTGTCCTTTAAATACAGAAATTGGTACATCTTAAACACTATATTTGACATGTAGAAGCAATCAATAATACTTTTTATATAGTGTGATGATCTCTTACGGGATGACTTTGATTTCTTCTTTTCCATGCAAAATATAATCAATAATCTTGTAAAAATTGACTTCCTGAGCAAAAGAGAAAACAATTGTGAATATGTGCTATATAATGTATCTATCTATCTATCTATCTATCTATCTATCTATCTATCTATCTATCTATCTATCTATCTATCTATCTATCTATCTATTTACATTTTAAGAATGGTACAAAGGGCCATATTTACTAAATTGCGCTCTTCCAATAGACACTTTCAGAGTTGGAAGACACCTTATGGCCCATTCACTTGTTTGTGCTGTAAGCCGCAGGGGAGAGCAAACCTTTAGTGCTGCGCCCCCCTGTCTCTCTCCCTCCGGCTCTCGCGCTCCCCCGTCTACCTTCATCCGCGCCAGATGACGCTGCGGGGTCATGTGACATCACGTGACCCGCGCGTCATTTGACACGTGTCCCGTCACATGGCGCTGCGGTGTCAGATGATGCCGTGTTGCCATGGCGATGCGTCACAGCCGGCTGAATCCCAGTAAGTAAACAGTTGCAGAGGCCTCACGTGATCCCCCGGCATTTAATTTAAATGCCTGGGAGAAGAGCGCGGGGCCTCTGCAACTGCCCGCGCCCCCCCCAGCAAAATCTCCCACCCCCCTGGGGATCGCCCCCCCCACTTTGCGCACTGCTGCTGTATGGTGTCCTATGGACTATCATTGCTTAGTAAATATAGGTCAAAGTCTTTACAAACCCTTCCATCTGGTGTCTTTGGACCTTTGTAAGGTGGTACTTCTCCCAGTTTGATTGGCCATTCTTCATAGAATTCCTGAGTTTGGTTGCACACAAAAACACACCATTAAGGGGAAGATAATGTTAAAGACAATAGTAGAACATATATTGAACAAAGTGCCTACAACTTTACATTAAGGGATCTACAAGTAAACACAACGAAATGGGCTTTGCCGCACAGCTATTTTTTGTTTCCAATTTTCTCTTAGACGCTGCTTCAAATATTAGACTTGTTATCAGTGTTTGTTACATTTCACACAATCCGTTGGCCAGAAAGTGACACTTCAGAGAGCAAGAAGACTAAAGTTGTGAACAGAGACAGATCGTGATACATCCAAATATAATAAGTTCTTTGCTTAACTCTTTCTATTGACACTTCCCAAATCACAAGCAAATTGGGTTCCAATAATTGTAAAAGATGCAGATTGAGAATGAAAATGCTTCTCTTGTCAATTTAATAATAAAGTTGTCTGGATACATATTGGCTCTTTAGGTTGCAGTGTGTATACTGCAAAAATAGGAAAAGGGGGGGGGGGTATTTTCTAACATAAAGCCTTTATTCTTAAAAAAGAAAGTAGAAGTGGATATTTTTAATTTAAAGAGTAGTAGTGTTATGTGTGTGAAAATAAAAAAAGTAGATGTGTAAATGTGAAAATACAAAAAGTTGTGGTAATCCCCACGCTTGGCACCATCACACTTCTACCACTGCTCATGATGAAGGCAGCTTGTGGTAGACACATTATTAGAAGGGTAAGCAAGTGACAAAAGTATTAAACAATGTTTGCACCTTCTCCTTTGTCATGTCCAGCAAAGCTACTGAGTATCTGTCGCAGTTGAGATACTCTCGGACCGTGTATAGAGCTTTGTGAAACTGTCGTTCAATATCTGTCAGTTCCTCAAATACCTTGTTGGCCGACCAAAGGAGGATCTGCAGAAAGGAAATTAGTTCACTGACACAGCTACAGTAACAAAAAACAATCTTGTTCAGAAATGTTCCTGATAAATTAGGATCTTTCAAAACCTTACAGTTAAGGTGTAGTTCAAAGATTTAGTAGAAAAGCAGATTTGATATGGGTTGTGATACCATTTTAGAGAATCAAACAGAGTTCTTCATAGATTAAATTGTAGTGTACACAGCTTCGAAAAAAAACCAGTCCTGAAGAAGAAGAAGAAGAAGGAGAAGGAGAAGATTCGAAAGCTCTCATTTAATTTATGAAGAACTCTAATGTTGGTCAGCGAAAAGGTATTAACCTCGGTCACATTTCTCCAGTAACAATGCAGCTACAATAACTTTGAACTGCCTTAAAAAACTAAGTAACAATACTTTGTCCAAAATGTATTGGGTGTTAATAATTTATTGGTTAACCTATGTTTAATTGGACCACTTTATAGGACCACCCTGGTATTTTATTTACCGTAAATGGTGCAGTCACACAATGGACCAAAATAAGTGAATGTCAGTCTGTATGCTAACTGTATGCTAATTTGTATTGGTTCTTATGAAAAGAAGTAGAAAAGTGTAAGTATTTTCTTTGATTTTAAAAGATGTCTCGTTAACAATGTAAATGTTGAATTGACAGTTGTTTTATTGCAGTTCCATTATTTTCTGGTCTGTTTGCCTTACTGCATAGTCCAAATTCAACATGGTAAGTGGAGAAATAAGCAGGTAATTATACAGTAAGGTCCATTCGTTAAATGGAAGGTAGTGTGTTAACTGTGCATTAACTGTGCATTAACTTGCTTCTCACCATACTGAATTGGAGCCCTAGTAATGAGAAAACGATGAGTATGCATAAATATTATTATGTTATTAATGGGGTGAATAAACAATCAAATGAGGGCTGCCAACATAACTTTGATGGACTCAGGACTATGGCAATGAACAGCTCCACTGAACAGTGTGCGCTGGAGCAAGTTGAGGGGTGTGTGAGCCATTAAGCCCTGGCTCGTTCAGTCACTGGGCCTAGAACCACATGTCTGGTTGCACACCAACCCCATCTGCTCCCCCAGTCTGATTACTTTAACCCATTATACATTTTGGTGCCATTTGTTCCTTTCCACCATATGTAGGACAATACCTCCAAGGGAAACCAGAGTGGCTAATGTGGATTTGGGAAGAAATATATGAATATTCCGTTGATATGCACTTCAGCAGCAAAACGTTTATCAAGGAGAAAAAAACGGATACATTTTCAGCTACAAATAAGGGATTCACCACGGCAAATAGGAAGAGTTGACCAGCATCTCTACCTCTTCAAAATAGGTCCTGAAAAGTTTCACAATTAGACATCACATTGCAAAACATGTACTTGTTCTTTTTCAAAACAAGATATAACTGAGCACTCAAAAAATAATAAGCAAAAAAATATAAAAATACAATGGTCAAACATAATAGATTACAGGTGGTGCCGCGGTGTGGCACTGCCCCTTAATGGCACTGTTTTACTTTTTCATAATTTCTTTCCTTTTTTCATACAGCTAGCATAACTCATCCAGACAGTGTCCATTTCCCGTGGCATAGAATATTGAGCTAAAATAACCTTTCTCTGTTAAAAAAAAAAAAGTATCCACTGCTGAACTCTCTCTGAACTGTTTCCTAATCATTTAAGCTTTGGAATTGCTACAGCAATATTTCTTTTCCTATATGGGATTCCTTCCTCTACACCCCATTCTCTCAAATTCTTAGGCCCGACAAAGCTCGGAATGGTATGTAAAAGAGTTACTTTACCTGGCTTCTCCTTGATTCAACATTATGAAGATATGTGACATGATGGTGTTTAAGGACAATGGAAACAAAGTTCAGATATTTGGTAAAAACCTGCAAATGGAAAAGGAAGGCGTGTGACATTTCTAGGCATTATATTTAGGGTTTGTATTTAATTCTTATGTAAACATCGTAAGTTACCTCTTCATCCTCTTTGGAAAATGCGGGTGCATTCAGTTTGTTAACCGCCATCATAACAGCAAGCACCTCCTTTCCCTGCAAAATTGGGGTGGCCAGTATATTGTTTGTAGAATATTTCATCTGCTTGTCCGCAAAGTCAGAAAAGTGAGCGTTCTAAAATGGGAACAAAATGTGTACAACAATACATTTCCATCTTCTTACATGGAGACAATGGTAAGATCCATTTTAAAAGGGATCTGTCTTTCTTCTTATAACTCAACCGTACATTGCATGAACCTTTAAAAAAATGTAAACAGTCTTGTCAGAATGTTTATTAAAATAGTTGTTTTCCTGCAGTGCCACTTCTGTCACGACTCGGATCTCGGCACCTAAGGACTGGACACTAAGGTAACTGTCAGTAATGTACAGATGTACCAGACGTTATTGCACCTGCTGACAGGCGCCTGTAAGGGCAAGTGCATTAGCCTCGCCCCTTTATCACACACGTCTAATGTATTTAGAATTACGGCAGCTCCCGTTGGCACGTTGTGTGTGTCTCATTGCAATGCCCCATACATCTGTATGGTCATGAACAGTCAATGTTCAGTTTAGTCCGATAGAGAGGGGTATTATACATAAGCATATGAGTTACACCAAGGTCAACTGGAAATGCCATAGCCCCATCTTGGATATAACATAAGAACGTAAACTTAGGGAAGTTTACTTAATTAACCCCTTATTGTCGTTTTTGTGGTTTACTTGGAAAAAAACAGGACCCCGTTTATTTTCGTCATATCTTGCAGAAAAATCACAACCTTTTCATGAAAAATTGAAAATGATAGGTCTGTCCCAGTAGATTATTATATTTAAGAATTATTTGATAATCTAATAAATATACTTTGGAACTGGTGACGGCAAGTGCATCGTTCCACAATGGTGTTTAGCGAAGAAGATAAGCACGTTACAAAGTGCTTGAGACTTCATTCCACCAATCGCTTGACCTCCCAACAGCTCAGATTTGAATCACGTCGACTACAAAATTTGGGGCATCGTGCAAGATGAGTCTACTGGGAGAAGCTCCGAGATGTTAATGAGGTGTGACAATGTATCATTCAGGAGTGGGAGCAGCTGGAACAACGTGTCATTGAATCAGACAGTGGCGTTCTTGTCTTCTGGCGCAAGTTTCAGCAGAAGGAGTACATTTTGAACACACACTTTGATCTCAAACTTTATAGTAATCTTAGGGGCTTATTCACTAAACCTCGATAAAATGAGTGCATTGCCGAGTGACTTTGCATTGTTTTCACTAAGAAAAAACACAATTTTTTAAAAGTGCTGTCACAAAATACAAGATCGCACTCCTTGTTTTTTTTCTAAGTCCTATTGCACTGAAACTTTGTTTAAACTGCAGCCTGACACTGCATCTCCATGCACAGCTCTTACAGATGATCGTGCAGTTTAAATGTTCATTTTAATACCAGTGTATGGGAGCAGGGGGTCTCCTGACCTGGACCGCATTGATTTCAGCCTTGGGGACCCCCTGCTTCCTGAGTTACAGGCCCTGGTATGTGGGGCCGGTATCCCCACCATTTTTAAATCGACCGCATCACGGTCACGTGACTGGGGGATTTAAATTCTGCAGGAGATACCGGCACCCCATACCGGGGCCTGTAACTCAGGGAATTAGGGTGTCCCAGAGGCTGAAATCAATACGGTCCAGGTCAGGAGACCCCCTGCTCCCGCACACTAGAATTAAAGAAGAAGAAAAATCATTACCGTAGTGACTAGCCGCTAAGTTAGTGAAACTGCTTTAATGTGAATTTTATTAATAGTGTACGGGAGCAGGGGGTCTCCTGAGCTGAACCACATTCATTTCAGCCTCGGGGACCCCCTGCTTCTTGAGTTATAGGCCCCGGTATGGGGTGCCGGTATCTCCTGTGTGTTTAAATCTCCAGCGTCATGTGATGCAGAAGATGTAAACATTGTGTGGATACCAGCACCCCATACCGGGGCCTATAACTCAGGAAGCAGGGGGTCCCCAAGGCTGAAAATAATGCTGTTCAGCTCAGGAGAACCCCTGCTCCCATACACTATTAGTAAAATTCACATTAAAGCTCCTTCAATGAAGGAGTTAAGGCACAGTAGCTGGTTTATTGGGGGCAGTGCGGGTGAGAGAAGGGGGGGAGTTGGCCCAGGGTGGGTGGTTAGGCCTACCGGGAAGGTTGTGGAAGAAGTTAACCCCTTCATTACTATAGACGTGGTAACCGCTATGGTAATGAAGGGGTTTACTCCTCTCACTACCCACCCGGCAGGCCTAACCACCCACCCTGGGCCAAATACCCCCTTCACCCAATCCCTCTACCCCCAATAAACATTAAGATACCTACCAATACAAACCCACCCCATGTACCCCCAACAACCCCCCACACACCCCCCCCAAACACATACAGTACAGTAATAGACTAAATTACTATTACCTAGATATGGATAATAGTGCATTTGGTCATTAAAAATAAAACCAGCCTGCATAAAGTAAATAAAAGTTGCACTTACCCCTGCCAAGAAGAAGGTCCCCGTCCTTGTCCTCCGTTGGCAGGAACATTCAATAGAAAACAAACTAATGGCCACTAACCCCTTAATCACCTTCGCGGTTAGTAACTGCTACAGTCATTAAGGGGTTAACCTCCCTCCCTTGCTACCCAGCCATGAGGCCTAACCATCCTCTCCCCGAAGCAACTGCCCCACCCTTCACCCCTGCAACCCATTGATTGCCATAGTGGCAAACCATGGCCATATTATGCTAAGCAGTGATAAGTTTCTGGCAAAATTCCCGGAAGTGCGGGAGGCGTAAGACGTGGACGTCACAGTGTATCGAGTGCATTGAGCAGAGAGACCGCTCCGAAACCTCCGAGGCTCCTGTTTGATCAATTTTGATCGATCTGCGCATATACATTTGAAACCATGTGAGTGTAATTCTAACTTTTTCTGCAGATATAAAGTGTCTGGCAATCTTGCACTATGTTTGTTTCTTCTTTTTCCACCTGGTACATGCGGTGAGGACCTTTACCATAAGTGATTCCCCACATGAAAGAGACCCATAGAGATTGGAGTGTAAAGAAACCTTTACATACACCGTAACACAGAGTAATCTGGGAGTATACATTTCATTGGGATATTGGATATTCAATACAAAACAAAGACTCAAGACATATTGCACCATTTGTTCTATGCTCTTTTATTTTTCATGACTTTGCACTCCCTGACCCCTCTGGACACCTAAGAAATCTGAGATTGAGAAAGCAACCTATATCAAAGGTTGAGCTGCATCGGATGAAGTCTGTATTTCATTATACTGTATGCCCAAAATCACTATTTGGGTTGATTTAAAATAGGTACTTATTAAAGCACGATTAATTTGGGTACATATATATATCACTGTACCCTCATATGTATGAATTTTTCTTCACTTGTGATTAATTAGATTTAAGCGCTATTAGATAACATGATTCACCTCTACAGTCCATGTGACCAGCTTGTTATCAGATTTGATGACGGCACACCACTAATCAGTTCAGTTATAATTTCAGGTGACTGATGTACATGTTAAAGGTTCGGGGAATACCTACACTGGGGTTGTGGCAAATCATTAGGACAAGCTAGACTAAGAACTCCATAAGGGCATGCCATATATAACAATGATTAATCCCATGTCCTGCGTTAAGTACTGGAAGGATCTGAGATGCATTGCAAAGCATTTCCAGCACTATCTGTAAAAAAAAGCACATACCAAACAAGTTTGTCAGCAAATCAGCAAATATACACTATGCAGATACTGCCCATTCTTCTTTTCTATATGGGACCTGAACATCCTTAGTTACTGCTTAAATATATTACTTTGTAGTTCCCATTCCAAAAATGTAGACTATTTTCAGCTCACATCAGGATTCTGGAGCTGGTTTTCCCAACTGATTCTGATGTTTTACAGGTTGGAGGGGAGTGGGGGTGGAAATAACGCATTTAAGCTGTAACATTGATATAAAAGCAGAACCAGTTTTATCAAACAACCAAAATGCCATTGACCATTACAGTTTTTTTTGCTTTGATATATGATATAGTGATTATATGTACCTTATTAGGCGGGTTAGGTATCAAGGATTTCCAACTGCCAAACTGCTGTGAAAAGCAGTGTGAAATTCCAACATGAGATAGGCCATCACTTTTCTTTGGTAAATTTTGTGCCAATGCCTCAGTTAACCTACATTTCTTTGTAATGGTTTCCATTCATGTGCCTGGCCAGCTTGTTGAGTGGCAATACCAATGTTTCAGCCATATAAGCAATCTTTGTCAAGGTGAGGACCCTCACCTTGACAAAGACTGCTTACTGTATGTGGTCGAAAGGTTGGTATTGCCATTAAATCAACTTTTTTTGCAAGACCATGTGCCTGGATGCTTTCCTTCTACTTCGTGATCACTCTGGGGTAGTACAGGATCTTCCCCATCTCCAAGAGCACCGGCAATTGATTTATATTTCTCCAGTTACAGTGTGCCTGTGATCCTCTCTGCATTCTCTAGCAGTCTAGCTTCTTGAGTGCTCACCCTTATTTACCCTTAAGACAAGAAACTGGGCTCCTCACTGAAACTACAGAAAGTTTTTTCACGAGATCTCAAAGGTTTGACATGTAATGACACCAGGTATCATTAACCCAAAGGTGTGACATGTAATGACCAGGAGTCATTAACCCAAAGGTGTGACATGTAATGACCAGGAGTCATTAACCCAAAGGTGTGACATGTAATGACCACCGGTCATTAACCCAAAGGTGTGACATGTAATGACCAGGAGTCATTAACCCAAAGGTGTGACATGTAATGACCAGGAGTCATTAACCTAAAGGTGTGACATGTAATGACCAGGAGTCATTAACCCAAAGGTCTGACATGTAATGACCAGGAGTAATTAACCCAAAGGTCTGACATGTAGTTACCAGGAGTCATTAACCCAAAGGTGTGACATGTAATGACCAGGAGCCATTAACCCAAAGGTGTGACATGTAATGACCAGGAGTCATTAACCCAAAGGTCTGACATGTAATTACCAGGAGTCATTAACCCAAAGGTGTGACATGTAATGACCAGGAGTCATTAACCCAAAAGTGTGACATATAATGACAAGGAGTCATTAACCCAAAGATGTGACATGTAATGACCAGGAGTCATTAACCCAAAGGTGTGACATGTAATGACCAGGAGTCATTAACCCAAAGGTGTGGCATGTAATGACCAGGAGTCAGTAACCCAAAGGTGTGACTTGTAATGACCAGGAGTCATTAACCCAAAGGTGTGACTTGTAATGACCAGGAGTCATTAACCCAAAGGTGTGACATGTAATGACCAGGAGTCATTAACCCAAAGGTCTGACATGTAATGACCAGGAGTCATTAACCCAAAGGTGTGACATGTAATGACCAGGAGTCATTAACCCAAAGGTGTGATATGTAATGACAAGGAGTCATTAACCCAAAGTTGTGACATGTAATGACCAGGAGTCATTAACCCAAAGGTGTGACATGTAATGACCAGGAGTCATTAGCCCAAAGGTGTGACATGTAATGACCAAGAGTCATTAGCCCAACGGTGTGACATGTAATGACCAAGAGTCATTAACCCAAAGGTCTGACATGTAATGACCAGGAGTCATTAACCCAAAGGTGTGACATGTAATGACCAGGAGTCATTAACCCAAAGGTCTGACATGTAATGACAAGGAGTCATTAACCCAAAGGTCTGACATGTAATGACCAGGAGTCATTAACCCAAAGGTGTGACATGTAATGACCAGGAGTCATTAACCCAAAGGTGTGACATGTAATGACCAGGAGTCATTAACCCAAAGGTCTGACATGTAATGACCAAGAGTCATTAACCCAAAGGTCTGACATGTAATGACCAGGAGTCATTAACCCAAAGGTGTGACATGTAATGACCAGGAGTCATTAGCCCAAAGGTGTGACATGTAATGACCAAGAGTCATTAGCCCAAAGGTGTGACATGTAATGACCAAAAGTCATTAACCCAAAGGTGTGACATGTAATGACCAGGAGTCATTAACCCAAAGGTGTGACATGTAATGACCAGGAGTCATTAAACCAAAGGTCTGACATGTAATGACAAGGAGTCATTAACCCAAAGGTCTGACATGTAATGACCAGGAGTCATTAACCCAAAGGTGTGACATGTAATGACCAGGAGTCATTAACCCAAAGGTGTGACATGTAATGACCAGGAGTCATTAACCCAAAGGTGTGACATGTAATGACCAGGAGTCATTAACACAAAGGTCTGACATGTAATGACCAGGAGTCATTAACCCAAAGGTGTGACATGTAATGACCAGGAGTCATTAACCCAAAGGTGTGACATGTAATGACCAGGAGTCATTAGCCCAAAGATGTGACATGTAATGACCAAGAGTCATTAGCCCAACGGTGTGACATGTAATGACCAAGAGTTATTAACCCAAAGGTCTGACATGTAATGACCAGGAGTCATTAACCCAAAGGTGTGACATGTAATGACCAGGAGTCATTAACCCAAAGGTGTGACATGTAATGACCAGGAGTCATTAACCCAAAGGTCTGACATGTAATGACCAGGAGTCATTAACCCAAAGGTGTGACATGTAATGACCAGGAGTCATTAACCCAAAGGTCTGACATGTAATGACAAGGAGTCATTAACCCAAAGGTGTGACATGTAATGACCAAAAGTCATTAACCCAAAGGTCTGACATGTAATGACCAGGAGTCATTAACCCAAAGGTCTGACATGTAATGACCAGGAGTCATTAACCCAAAGGTGCGACATGTAATGACCAGAAGTCCTTAACCCAAAGGTGTGACATGTAATGACCAGGAGTCATTAACCCAAAGGTCTGACATGTAATGACCAGGAGTCATTAACCCAAAGGTGTGACATGTAATGACCAGGAGTCATTAACCCAAAGGTGTGACATGTAATGACCAGGAGTCATTAACCCAAAGGTGTGACATGTAATGACCAGGAGTCATTAGCCCAAAGGTGTGACATGTAATGACCAAGAGTCATTAGCCCAAAGGTGTGACATGTAATGACCAAAAGTCATTAACCCAAAGGTCTGACATGTAATGACCAGGAGTCATTAACCCAAAGGTGTGACATGTAATGACCAGGAGTCATTAACCCAAAGGTCTGACATGTAATGACAAGGAGTCATTAACCCAAAGGTCTGACATGTAATGACCAGGAGTCATTAACCCAAAGGTGTGACATGTAATGACCAGGAGTCATTAACCCAAAGGTGTGACATGTAATGACCAGGAGTCATTAACCCAAAGGTGTGACATGTAATGACCAGGAGTCATTAACACAAAGGTCTGGCATGTAATGACCAGGAGTCATTAACCCAAAGGTGTGACATGTAATGACCAGGAGTCATTAACCCAAAGGTGTGACATGTAATGACCAGGAGTCATTAGCCCAAAGGTGTGACATGTAATGACCAAGAGTCATTAGCCCAACGGTGTGACATGTAATGACCAAGAGTTATTAACCCAAAGGTCTGACATGTAATGACCAGGAGTCATTAACCCAAAGGTGTGACATGTAATGACCAGGAGTCATTAACCCAAAGGTGTGACATGTAATGACCAGGAGTCATTAACCCAAAGGTCTGACATGTAATGACAAGGAGTCATTAACCCAAAGGTCTGACATGTAATGACCAGGAGTCATTAACCCAAAGGTGTGACATGTAATGACCAGGAGTCATTAACCCAAAGGTCTGACATGTAATGACCAATAGTCATTAACCCAAAGGTGTGACATGTAATGACCAGGAGTCATTAACCCAAAGGTGTGACATGTAATGACCAGGAGTCATTAACCCAAAGGTCTGACATGTAATGACAAGGAGTCATTAACCCAAAGGTCTGACATGTAATGACCAGGAGTCATTAACCCAAAGGTGTGACATGTAATGACCATGAGTCATTAACCCAAAGGTGTGACATGTAATGACCAGGAGTCATTAACCCAAAGGTGTGACATGTAATGACCAGGAGTCATTAACACAAAGGTCTGACATGTAATGACCAGGAGTCATTAACCCAAAGGTGTGACATGTAATGACCAGGAGTCATTAACCCAAAGGTGTGACATGTAATGACCAGGAGTCATTAGCCCAAAGGTGTGACATGTAATGACCAAGAGTCAATAGCCCAACGGTGTGACATGTAATGACCAAGAGTTATTAACCCAAAGGTCTGACATGTAATGACCAGGAGTCATCAACCCAAAGGTGTGACATGTAATGACCAGGAGTCATTAACCCAAGGGTGTGACATTTAATGACCAGGAGTCATTAACCCAAAGGTCTGACATGTAATGACAAGGAGTCATTAACCCAAAGGTGTGACATGTAATGACCAGGAGTCATTAACCCAAAGGTGTGACATGTAATGACCAGGAGTCATTAACCCAAAGGTCTGACATGTAATGACCAATAGTCATTAACCCAAAGGTGTGACATGTAATGACCAGGAGTCATTAACCCAAAGGTGTGACATGTAATGACCAGGAGTCATTAGCCCAAAGGTGTGACATGTAATGACCAAGAGTCATTAGCCCAAAGGTGTGACATGTAATGACCAAAAGTCATTAACCCAAAGGTCTGACATGTAATGACCAGGAGTCATTAACCCAAAGATCTGACATGTAATGACCAGGAGTCATTAACCCAAAGGTGCGACATGTAATGACCAGAAGTCCTTAACCCAAAGGTGTGACATGTAATGACCAGGAGTCATTAACCCAAAGGTCTGACATGTAATGACCAGGAGTCATTAACCCAAAGGTCTGACATGTAATGACCAAGAGTCATTAACCCAAAGGTGTGACATGTAATGACCAGGAGTCATTAACCCAAAGGTGTGACATGTAATGACCAAGAGTTATTAACCCAAAGGTCTGACATGTAATGACCAGGAGTCATTAACCCAAAGGTGTGACATGTAATGACCAGGAGTCATTAACCCAAAGGTGTGACATGTAATGACCAGGAGTCATTAACCCAAAAGGTCTGACATGTAATGACCAGGAGTCATTAACCCAAAGGTGTGACATGTAATGACCAGGAGTCATTAACCCAAAGGTCTGACATGTAATGACAAGGAGTCATTAACCCAAAGGTGTGACATGTAATGACCAGGAGTCATTAACCCAAAGGTCTGACATGTAATGACCAATAGTCATTAACCCAAAGGTGTGACATGTAATGACCAGGAGTCATTAACCCAAAGGTGTGACATGTAATGACCAGGAGTCATTAGCCCAAAGGTGTGACATGTAATGACCAAGAATCATTAGCCCAAAGGTGTGACATGTAATGACCAAAAGTCATTAACCCAAAGGTCTGACATGTAATGACCAGGAGTCATTAACCCAAAGGTCTGACATGTAATGACCAGGAGTCATTAACCCAAAGGTGCGACATGTAATGACCAGAAGTCCTTAACCCAAAGGTGTGACATGTAATGACCAGGAGTCATTAACCCAAAGGTCTGACATGTAATGACCAGGAGTCATTAACCCAAAGGTGTGACATGTAATGACCAGGAGTCATTAACCCAAAGGTCTGACATGTAATGACCAGGAGTCATTAACCCAAAGGTGTGACATGTAATGACCAGGAGTCATTAACCCAAAGGTGTGACATGTAATGACCAGGAGTCATTAGCCCAAAGGTGTGACATGTAATGACCAAGAGTCATTAGCCCAAAGGTGTGACATGTAATGACCAAAAGTCATTAACCCAAAGGTCTGACATGTAATGACCAGGAGTCATTAACCCAAAGGTGTGACATGTAATGACCAGGAGTCATTAACCCAAAGGTCTGACATGTAATGACAAGGAGTCATTAACCCAAAGGTCTGACATGTAATGACCAGGAGTCATTAACCCAAAGGTGTGACATGTAATGACCAGGAGTCATTAACCCAAAGGTGTGACATGTAATGACCAGGAGTCATTAACCCAAAGGTGTGACATGTAATGACCAGGAGTCATTAACACAAAGGTCTGGCATGTAATGACCAGGAGTCATTAACCCAAAGGTGTGACATGTAATGACCAGGAGTCATTAACCCAAAGGTGTGACATGTAATGACCAGGAGTCATTAGCCCAAAGGTGTGACATGTAATGACCAAGAGTCATTAGCCCAACGGTGTGACATGTAATGACCAAGAGTTATTAACCCAAAGGTCTGACATGTAATGACCAGGAGTCATTAACCCAAAGGTGTGACATGTAATGACCAGGAGTCATTAACCCAAAGGTGTGACATGTAATGACCAGGAGTCATTAACCCAAAGGTCTGACATGTAATGACAAGGAGTCATTAACCCAAAGGTCTGACATGTAATGACCAGGAGTCATTAACCCAAAGGTGTGACATGTAATGACCAGGAGTCATTAACCCAAAGGTCTGACATGTAATGACCAATAGTCATTAACCCAAAGGTGTGACATGTAATGACCAGGAGTCATTAACCCAAAGGTGTGACATGTAATGACCAGGAGTCATTAACCCAAAGGTCTGACATGTAATGACAAGGAGTCATTAACCCAAAGGTCTGACATGTAATGACCAGGAGTCATTAACCCAAAGGTGTGACATGTAATGACCATGAGTCATTAACCCAAAGGTGTGACATGTAATGACCAGGAGTCATTAACCCAAAGGTGTGACATGTAATGACCAGGAGTCATTAACACAAAGGTCTGACATGTAATGACCAGGAGTCATTAACCCAAAGGTGTGACATGTAATGACCAGGAGTCATTAACCCAAAGGTGTGACATGTAATGACCAGGAGTCATTAGCCCAAAGGTGTGACATGTAATGACCAAGAGTCAATAGCCCAACGGTGTGACATGTAATGACCAAGAGTTATTAACCCAAAGGTCTGACATGTAATGACCAGGAGTCATCAACCCAAAGGTGTGACATGTAATGACCAGGAGTCATTAACCCAAGGGTGTGACATTTAATGACCAGGAGTCATTAACCCAAAGGTCTGACATGTAATGACAAGGAGTCATTAACCCAAAGGTGTGACATGTAATGACCAGGAGTCATTAACCCAAAGGTGTGACATGTAATGACCAGGAGTCATTAACCCAAAGGTCTGACATGTAATGACCAATAGTCATTAACCCAAAGGTGTGACATGTAATGACCAGGAGTCATTTACCCAAAGGTGTGACATGTAATGACCAGGAGTCATTAGCCCAAAGGTGTGACATGTAATGACCAAGAGTCATTAGCCCAAAGGTGTGACATGTAATGACCAAAAGTCATTAACCCAAAGGTCTGACATGTAATGACCAGGAGTCATTAACCCAAAGATCTGACATGTAATGACCAGGAGTCATTAACCCAAAGGTGCGACATGTAATGACCAGAAGTCCTTAACCCAAAGGTGTGACATGTAATGACCAGGAGTCATTAACCCAAAGGTCTGACATGTAATGACCAGGAGTCATTAACCCAAAGGTCTGACATGTAATGACCAAGAGTCATTAACCCAAAGGTGTGACATGTAATGACCAGGAGTCATTAACCCAAAGGTGTGACATGTAATGACCAGGAGTCATTAGCCCAAAGGTGTGACATGTAATGACCAAGAGTCATTAGCCCAAAGGTGTGACATGTAATGACCAAAAGTCATTAACCCAAAGGTCTGACATGTAATGACCAGGAGTCATTAACCCAAAGGTGTGACATGTAATGACCAGGAGTCATTAACCCAAAGGTCTGACATGTAATGACAAGGAGTCATTAACCCAAAGGTCTGACATGTAATGACCAGGAGTCATTAACCCAAAGGTGTGACATGTAATGACCAGGAGTCATTAACCCAAAGGTCTGACATGTAATGACCAATAGTCATTAACCCAAAGGTGTGACATGTAATGACCAGGAGTCATTAACCCAAAGGTGTGACATGTAATGACCAGGAGTCATTAGCCCAAAGGTGTGACATGTAATGACCAAGAGTCATTAGCCCAAAGGTGTGACATGTAATGACCAAAAGTCATTAACCCAAAGGTCTGACATGTAATGACCAGGAGTCATTAACCCAAAGGTGTGACATGTAATGACCAGGAGTCATTAACCCAAAGGTCTGACATGTAATGACAAGGAGTCATTAACCCAAAGGTCTGACATGTAATGACCAGGAGTCATTAACCCAAAGGTGTGACATGTAATGACCAGGAGTCATTAACCCAAAGGTGTGACATGTAATGACCAGGAGTCATTAACCCAAAAGTCTGACATGTAATGACAAGGAGTCATTAACCCAAAGGTCTGACATGTAATGACCAGGAGTCATTAACCCAAAGGTGTGAAATGTAATGACCAGGAGTCATTAACCCAAAGGTGTGACATGTACTGACCAGGAGTCATTAACACAAAGGTCTGACATGTAATGACCAGGAGTCATTAACCCATAGGTGTGACATGTAATGAGCAAGAGTCTTTAACCCAAAGGGGTGAGCTACTGTACAGACGTAAAGTTGTCATTTTCTAACCTTTTTTCTGAAAGTATAAATTGTGTGCTAAAATCATTTGGGGCGTGGAATATGCAAGTTAATTAAATCATATATTTAATTTTAAACAAAATGTGCAATATTTGCAAATAGTTATATTTTTAGCAAGCTAATGAATTTTAAAACGTTTCTAATTATTCGTCCAACATTATAAAGGGCTTATGAAATAAACAATTGTGAAGTACAGGCATACCCCGCATTAACGTACGCAATGGGACCGGAGCATGTATGTAAAGCGAAAATGTACTTAAAGTGAAGCACTACCTGTTCCCTCTTATCGATGCATGTACTGTAATGCAATCGTTATATATCCATGCATAACTGATGTAAATAACGCATTTGTAACAGGCTCTATAGTCTCCCTGCTTGCGCACAGCTTCGGTACAGGTAGGGAGCCGGTATTGCTGTTCAGGATGTGATGACAGGCGCATGCGTGAGCTGGCGTTTGCCTTTTGGGCGATATGTACTTACTCGCGAGTGTACTTAAAGTGAGTGTACTTAAAGCGGGGTATGCCTGTATGTACTAAACAAAATCTGCCACCAGATATCCATGTACTTACTATAATGTTTACTAATATTATCTGCAGACTTTGAAATGTCTTCACCAGCTATGAAAAGATTCTAATGGTTTTAGTGTTAAAAGTGTGTTCCTCTTGTAACATTAATGTCCCATTCTTTGGTTTTATCATTGAGAGCTTCAATTCTCTGAAGGGAAAAATGAGTATTTAATCTAATGCTCAAAAGTAGTTTTAAAAGACTGATGTCTTCATGGCAAACAGCCAGAACAAATGCTGAAAACAAAATTATCTCTTAGTAATTTTGTAGTTTACAGTATGGCAATAGTACTACTTACACATGGTACTGTAGTGCCGATGGTTATTCTAACACAAACTAGTGGCAATCGCCAAAAAGACCCAGCTACATGCTGGATACATGCTGGGTCTAGTTTAAGACAAGTTTAAGGCATTTCTGCATTGACTAATGGCCCATCAGATTAACAGCGGGGGTCCCTGGTAGTCCCATTCAAATGAATGGGACTGCCAGGGACCCCTGCTGTGTTAATCCAATGGGTCATTAGTCAATGCAGAAATGCCTTAAACTTGCCTTAAACTAGCCAGGTTATACCCAGCATGTACCCAGCATGTAACCGGGCTAGTTTAAGGCAAGCTTTAGAATACTCGTTGTGTCGTCTGTAAGTAACACCCAATATGCCTCTAACACATGGCAAGGAATATAGGCCCATATTTACTAAGCAGTCTTCTACCATGACACCTTCTGGCACAGGAAAAACCTTTACAGACCATTGACTTGAATGGGCTGTATGGTGTTTTCCAGCACAGTAAAAGGTGTTTGATGCCAGAATACTACTTAGTAATACGGCCCATAATGTGCTGTGGCCTTTTCAGCAGAAAAAGGAGTATGTAACTGAGTCAATTATTATGTTATTTAATGAACAAACAATTTAGTAGGTGTACATAATATGAAGAAAAAGAACAGTGCTATGGCAGAGGAAATGCATCTGTTTGATTCTCCTTGATCTTTCCTTCTGTAATCAGCCTTATGAATTTAGCAGGATTATCCCTCCGCTCACCATGTGTTGTCTCCACAGAGGTCGCAGTTGAAGGAAGCATTAGGGAAGACTAATCATTAATAAACTATCATTAATAAACTATCATTATTATTATTATGTATTATCAGTGGGATAAATGTCATATTCTATATCCACGGGAGCATTTGATCAGGCCATTTTCAGATGATATAGAATTACCCCCAAAGTGTTCTGATGAATTAGATCCTAGTGCTCATTAGATCCTAGATCCTAGTGCTCATTTGCATGTCATTACCCAGAATCCCTGGCGGCAGTGGTAGCACTGTATGCTGAGCGATAATGGGGAAACACAGGGTTGCAGACCTGTCTGAGACATGCAAATGTTCCACAAGTGGTATTTTCAGATTCTAATAAAAACATTTTAGCATTACCTAGGCAAATGTACACTTATTTACAACAAATAGAAATACACACCAGTATACAGTTACTATATACAACATTATTTTTTTAAATAAAATGATGCTTTTATCACCATAGCTGAGTGACCTGGCACACATTGCAAGTTAATGATATGTAAATGCTTCTGGCACAGAAAGGGTAAATGTACAATGCAGTGGTTTTTTATAACATCCTAACCCAGACACACCAACATGTACGAATAAGAATGAGTTAACAAACACTGTAGTGCACTTATTTTACCTACCACTGCGATATTGATTGGTTATTTCCAAATCATGGTCATGCTGTGATTGTCACAGGATTGGAAAGGCCAACAATTTGTTGATGTCACTATCTAAAAGCGTGCTTTTAATAGCACTCATGTCCTGACTTTTTGCCCTGATATTCCCCATGTAAGTGCTTGTATTTTACTATTATTGTTTTTTCCTCAGTGTTGTTATCTAAATGCTGCTTTGGACTAAAAGTGCATTATTAGATAACAAAAACAGAAGGCTACGTTTGGTTTATTTTACTGTAATTTGCTAGAAAGTTTATTTGAAGGTGTTGCACCCTGAAGGTAACAAATGTTCTCTCGAGCTATCATTATACAGAAACATTTGTATCTTCTCTAGGACTTGAAGTTGCCATTCAATTTGACGAAGTATGGTTTAACAGAGCATGACATCACAGCTCGTGTATAACAATACATAATGTTCATGATGGGCCAACTCCAGGTACCAATACTTACAAAGAATCCAGACACCAATTAGGACATCATCTCTCCTCCATAGAGATACTGAACACCCTGATACAGGGATTATGTATCATAGAAACGTGAGTTTGCATTAGAAGATATTCACCATACTGTACCCCACACCTACCTTTTTCACATCAGGTACATTCAACGTCTTCTTAGTATGAGCCACCCATCCCACAATCCCAATGTCTAAAGGAAAAACAATTTCACTTTCAGGGGCAACCAAGTTATCCTCAAACTTAGAGCTCTTTTTGACATCGAAGAGCCTAGTGGCCAGCTCTGGGACGCCGTTCCGAGCCCTGTAAATGAACATGCTGCAGCAATCTGCTTGCAGCAGGTATGCCAGTCTCTGGAGCACCTTGTGGACTGTCTTCTCCATGTTACTTGCCTCCTGGATCTCCATCACCAACTCTAACAAAATGTCGGCTTCTTCCAACTTTGTCATTTCTCGAAAGGAAATGCCATCTCTTACATCCAGCTGCTTGTGGTTGAACAGAGCCCCAACCGTCTCAGTCCTCAGCTTTCTGTCATAATAATCCTTTGCAAACTGAGGGTTGTTTTCCAGGTATTTCTCAACGTCTTCCTTCTTCATTTCACCCATTTTCTTATAAATGCATGATTTCTAATGACATCAAAAGGATCATGAAGGGCTAGATGTGAGCCAATAAGTTCCTGGAAAATGTTTCATGTTGCACAGTATCTTCAACAGGCACAGTATGTTTTCATGGCAGCTTAAAAAACCTTGTGAAACCTCTTGGGATCTGACAGAAGGCACTGGCTTAGTGTCTTCTTAGTGTGGGATTTTGAAGACTGCTAATTAAAGAGATGTCATGACACTAAACCCCTTGAGTGCTCTTAGCTCATAAACCCCAAGGGAATCATTCGAGACAAACCAATCCATTTTAAGATCACAACTGTGTGCCTCCATAGGAATACAAAGTAGAACGTGCGTCTGTAACGCTTGTTTAATTCATGACTTACGTGTGGTCCCGTGACTGGCTTAAGTATTTGTGAATGAAAGACGTGGTCACGAATTAAAGAATCAAATCCTTGAAATCCTTTTAATAGAGCATGGTGTGAATGCACGTGACTTAATTATGACGGGCTATCTCTCTACGCGTTTCTGCCTTTAACCCAATTGGAGTCTAAAGGGCCGTAAATAGTGTTATTTTTATTATGAGTCAACATTTCCGGCAGTCATTATTAAGTAAACTCTTAAACGGTAGACGTTGCATTGTTGTTGGACTATGAGAAGTTTCATTAAAGCATTAGTTCATGTTTGGGATAAACATACAAATATACTGTAAAGCAATTCTGAGTATTATTATGTGCGTCCAAGTTAATAATAAATAACAGCAGCTAAATCCTATTCCCAGCTCCAAATGATTGTATTGAAACAAGTGGATACGAAACCTGTTGGGTTCCAAAGTCTCAATGTTCGCAATGGCATCTTTTAAAGCGCTAGTTGCTCTTGTTAGCAAGAAAAGGTTGCTCAGCCAGCAGCTAATCTGTTGTACAACAAGGCTCTTCCCTAGGGTTTGTGTCGCCATTAGGTGAGCACTATCAAGGATGCCCCCCCCCCCCCAAGAAAAAAAAATCCCCTCCCTCCTCCTCAGGTAGGAAGCATGGGGTCTCCGAGCTGAACCATGTTAATGCCAGCTCCGGGGACCCCCTGCTTCCTGAGATACTTACCTTCTTAAGGGGGTGCAGGTATTTCAACTCAGGTTTAGCTGTTCCATCACATGGGCCAATTGGAAGCAGTGATGTCATATGTGGCTTCCTAGTGGCCCATGCGACCGGGGCCTTTAAACCTGAGCTGAGGGGGTCCCGAAGCTTCAATCCTACATGTATTTAAAAAAAGGAAAGCAGCCGTGCTGCTACTCTCTCCTTCTTGCCGCCCCTGAGACCTGCCGCCCCTAGGTGGTGCCTCAACTGCGTACTGCCCAGGGATGGGCCTGTGTACAGCTCTTTTAAAAGTAATAGAAAGTAACACGATGTAGCAGTTAGTTATTATTACAGATGGGATAAATGTGTTAACATTGGGACCGCAAATATTTTAAATATTCGCTTTGCTAACAAATATTGTATGTGCCTGCAAGAAGGTGTTAAAAAAATGTGTGCGTGTTTATGCAATGCCACTGATAGAGAGAGAGACTCTTCATGTGTTGTTTGAGAGTGTGTATATATAAATATATATATGTAAGACCTGAATCAGTTTGTTTCCTAAGTGCTATATATATCTATATACTTGAAACTGGATATCTTCTTGCCGCACTGTTCTAATGAAGTCTGACACCCCTTTTCCCCAATTTTTTGTTTTCATGATACCCTACCTATTTTTCCCACAGTAGGTCGTCAAGGTCGCTCCCTATCCCGTCCCCCCACAAGAGGGATCAGTTTTTTCAGGAGAGCAATTCAAGACTGCCTCTGATGTTATGGCCCTGAAAGTAATATCGCACAACGCTAAAGGCTTAAAAAGCCCTAATTAAAGTTGCATGGCTGGTCATAACAAAATATAAGAAAACTAAAGGTGACATTATTTGACTCCAAGAAACACACTTTACATTTTCTTCTTTTCCCAATTATTTTGACAATATTTCCAGCAGGTCTTTCTGGCCTCTGTGTAGGTAAGGGAGAGAGGGGAGTAGCCATTTCAATAAATAAAAACCTCCCCATTTGTTCTGGAAAGGTTAACGTTGATAGAGAATGCCGTTTCATAATTTTAGTAGGTTCTCTGGTTAAAAAGAAAAAGAAGGCGTGAAAACTCTAAAATTACTTGGTACAAATGTAACCAATATAAATGCGAAAAAACCTATGTGTCACAGATAGATGTGCATGTATTGCAAGATATAATAAAATTACAATAAAAAAACCCTCCAAATATGGATTGCCCCAGGTGAAAGGGTTTTAGTCCTTCTCCCAAAATCCCAAGAGGACGGATTTCCACATCCCTCCCAAAAGTAGCTGGAACGGTAGAAAGGGTGGACGTCTGTGGGCGCGTGGACTAAAACAATTACATAAAAAGAGAAAACATATGGTTTAATTACAATGGGATGCAGGAATTAATCATAACATTAGTAGGTACACTTAACTTTGGCTGTACTAGTTTCTTCTGTGATGAAGATGGATAATGCCATGATAATGTCATGAGATATTATGTATTTTAATCCATCTGGTGCTTCAGGGGTTAAAAAAGTACAACTTGGTTTTACAAATGCCATATATTGGGTTGTGACAGGTCCAGGCTTTTCACGGGTGGGTGCTGTGCTTCAAACAGAACTTAAGTGGTGGGTTATCCTGTAGGGCCCACTTAAAAGGGTCAGATGGGTTGTTACTGATAGAGTCTGATAGAGTCTCGAGATAGTTAGTCTGATTAGAGTCTCGAGATAAGAGCAGTTACTGATAGAGTCTGATAGAGTCTCGAGATAAGAGCAGTTATCTGCCAGAGGTGTAAAGAAAATATGGTTCTCCTGCCACTAACATAAACAGGACACAAGTTAAGGGATTTCAAAGCATTCTCTAGAAGGGGTTTATGGGTGACCAGGGGGTTTGGCTAAGAACATATCAAACCAATAGTGTCTTTATTAAAAATTATAATATCGTATCATCTCCTCTGCATAATAAAAGTAACAAATCTGTAACCGTGTCACCGAGGCGCACGTTCTGACATCACATAATGTATGTTTAATAGATAATAAGGGACAGACATTAATTTGTCACTTAAATTTAGGATTAACATTGTAATATTTAGTCTTGCCGTGTCTACATTGGGTGACTGAATGTATTGATCTGACTCACGTGTGTGTAAGTATTAGTTAAGGAAAGTTATGAGTACATTTAGATATTGCAGGCTTTAGGTAAACGTCATTTTGTAGGAGGCTTTTTACTGTGTCGTAAAACTGTCAATCTCACAGCTGATTTGCAACAGTGGCTGGGTTTATGTGGTTCCCATGGGAAGAAAGAATATTTAAGTCTGAGCAAAGAATATGAAAATTAGATGTCTACAGAGGTGTATTTGGGTCCAGATACGGGATATCTCATCGCTCTTACCAGTGACCTCTCTGGGAGAAAACATATGTCATAGGGTGTGGTATAGCGTTTTCTTTTATGATTTATCCTTTTATTTTAAGAAGCTGTTCTGCATTTATTTGTAACTGTATGTTTCTTGTAATACTTTTTTCTGTAACTGCACTGAATCATTCACGAGCCTGAGGAAGCCCTGTTTAGGGCGAAACGTGTAGCTCTTCATTGATCACAGTCTGCAGCAATCAGAGAGGAACCAGAGGTGCTGTGGAACCTCTTCATCCGGACGCGGAGCAAAGAGACTTTTTGTCCACTAACCACCAATTGATTCCCTTAGCTGCTAGTCTTTTCTCCCCCTAGAAGCAGTAGCTGCTCCTTTGTTTTTAACTTTTCATTATTTTTATCGTTTTTTTTTTCATTTACCTGTCACTAGTGTATGCCAGTTTGTTCAATAAAAACATAACCACCCCAGTGCTTAGTGTCCTACAGTCCATCTATAATTGGATCTAGCCCCCAGGGATTTTTAATCGTATCATTTGGAGTTCCAAAGATACCACTACGAGTGTGTGCTCACACTGGCCCGTGTGAGTATTTTGATTTATAGTTTCATTTACCCTTTGTCATTGTCATACATGGGACCTCTGGTCTGTGTTTTCTTATTCACCTGAAGACCTGTTATCCACACAGGTGATTACAAGATACTGATATAAGATATCACTCACATTAGGCCGTGTGGGTGGATAATTATCATTTATATACCTGAAGATATTGTTTCATCTCCTTCCCTTGTACCGCAGCCGATCTCTGTGTATATATGTGTATAATTGCCTTTTCATTTATGTTTACACCCATATGAGAGGAGAACCACTGTGAAGAATCTATTCATCCAACGACAAACATCAAGGACGTGGTAAGAAGAAAAGACAGGAAGAGAGGACCAGAAAGAAAGAAGAAGCATCCCCTAGAAGAAAGATACGACTGCAAAAGAAACCTCGATGGGATACAACTTACACAAGGCCGTGTAAGTTATCCATTTATTGATTTTATCTTTCAAATATAGACACATTTATCCATATACGTCAACTCCCCATCCAAGGGGTTGCCCATCTCTCTTTGAGGGTTCATTGAAGGTGTATGCACCCCATTGAACATCAGCGAGAGATAACACACTTCAACCCCATCATTCCTCACGCTGTGCTCCCCCATCTCTTCTTACGTTCCACTTTTATCAAGGGTCCTGGATAGACCCTGGTGGGGTAGTTTGAGTCACACGAGGACATCTCAAGCGAATTTTAAAGTTGTATTAAACATTTCTCATTTTAATGAGATATTTAGATCTAACATCAACCACGGTCAGAGTTAGCGCCCGGGGAACACACCACCCCAAACAGTGGGGGAAAGGTGCAAGAAGCCTAAGCAAACACATATTTATTGAATCATGTATTATTTAATCTACACTGCACTTAGCTTTATATAAACACAAGGGATTTTTAAAAAGTAGGTATCTACAGACCAATTTATAATTTCATAATCATCATATGGGGTTTATTTTCCCCCCACACACATCTGTATCCCTTTATCTTTCACCAAACACAGATCATACATCATTTTTACAATATGCTACTGGTCGATTTGAGTTATTTTATAGATATGGGGTTCTCAACTCCAGTCCTCAAGACCCCCCAACAAGTCAGGGTTTAAGGATCTCCCTAAATAGGTGGCAAAATCAGTGGCAGTCAAAGAGCCTGCTTCAGCACTGATGTCTCATTCAGTGGCTCAGTTGAACATTGAGCCACTGATTGAGCCACCTGTGCTGAAGCAGAAATATCCTGAAAACCTGGTTTGTTGGGGGCTCTTGAGGACTGTAATTGAGAACCCCTGATATAGATGATGTTTTCCTGACAAATTTGTTGTATTCTTTATGTTTTGGGGGGGGGGGGGGGAGGAGGGGGGAATCAAAATCAGAACATGACTTTATTGAGCTTCTGACCGCTCCCGCGGAGGTTAATATGTAATAGAGAGAGCTGGTGATCTTTGCATCTCTTGTCCACATTTCGGTACACACTGTTTTTGGAAAATGTTTAACAGGAGTCGCTCCTGTGCTTCTAAGATGATGAAATTGCAGAGCAAATATTGACAGAGAGGCACCATGAAGTGCCTGGACACAGGAAAAACAGATCTTTTACAGAGATAAATAGCACATGCTACAAACCAGTTTAAGGAACTATGTCTGTGATTCCCTATAATGCAATGAAAGTTATTGCACCCCAATCTAAAGTTAGCTGCCATTGATCTGGACGCTGGATTGGAGTGTGATACCCCGCATTGGGGCTTAGTGAATCCTAAATACTGTCTCTTAATTGTAAGGCAACTAAAAAGTTGCTATTATAAGAACATGGTTTGGAGAAATCAGGGAGCGCAGGACACCGATGAATACATATAAAACAAGGAGAAATAGTGCAACACTGTGTGGATAGTGACACCTCTCAAAAAAGAACAGAGATAAAATGAGCATACAATCATGCATGTAACATGAAACAGAAAGGCACTGAGCCTTGTGAGTGGTAACCTCAGCAGGTCACACAGATATGCATATATCTGTGTGTATGACACCTGCACACGATGTCGCTAAAAAGATATACCCAGTATAATGAAAAGGAAACTGGAACCAGATGGATAAGAACAGTGAACTGTAATCACAGAGAAAAAATACAAATAAATATGGCAGGCAATGGGAACTCACAAGAAAGCCCCATGCACGGGCATAGGATGCGGCACGATGCTATCCGGGAGTGGAGTGAGCACCGAGTTGTGACACGCTGTCACGGAGGGTCCTTTGCGCTGGCGTCTCCTCTGGTGTGCGCGTCACTGGTCTTCCGGGTACTCCTTCCTCTCGCGATAGTTCCGCCTCACGTGATGGCTTTACAGTCCCCGGATGCAACTGCGATCAAGCCGCAAGTACCAGAGACTCAACGCGTGGAAGCTTCCGCGTTTCGCTGGTCGCTTCGTCAGGAGTCAATGGTAGCTTGCTATTGGCAGATGATTATTTATGACGTGGCGCATCCAATCACTGCATAGTCTTCCGTGCATGTCTAATCAACTTACAACAATAACTAGTCCTCTATAGTGGCCTTGTGTGTTCACTACCCAGTTACTTAATCCTATATTACAGCCAATATTAAAAAAGACAACATTTAACTTTATTTAGACAAACATATTGTGCCTCATTAAAACCTAGCTCATATGGATGGTTCCTACGAGTGAGAAAAAAATCAATATTAGAATACATTCAAAAACATTGTAACTGTTTTATCTAATTAGGAGGAGAAAAAAAGACTCATCTCATAGAAGGGTAACTTACCAAACAATCCTAAAAGAAATTATTATAAAAATTAGTTAAAATATATTTCAAAATACTAATGTTTGTTAAAAATTAATAAATAAGCACTTGGCAATAAAACAAGTTATAAAAATGCAGTGATATCTATATCTATATTAAGACCATGAGGTTCGAGTGTCTTTAATTTGAAAATCCAGAAACACTCTCTCTGGATGAGTCTTTTTTTCTCTGTCTCCCCCTTTCTTCTCTGCCTCTACTGATAAAAAGGAGTTTAAATCAAAAACAACAGGGGAAGTGTTCCCAATGAAACAATTTGCGAATTGTAGGACAGAGTTTGTAGTTTATTGGAATGCCCTTGCGGCCTCCAATATGTAGGGAAAACAATTAGACCACTAAGAGTTCGTATTCTTGAACACATAGGTAATATCAAGAAAAAACTGCTTACCCATAGTGTTCCCAAATATTTTTTAATGATGCACAATGCAAACTCAATTGGTTTAAAATATAGGGCATTTGAGTGTGTCGAGAAGCATTGGAGAGGGGGAGACAGAGAAAAAAGACTCATCCAGAGAGAGAGTTTCTGGATTTTCAAATTAAAGACACTCTAACCTCATGGTCTTAATATAGATATAGATATCTCTGCATTTTTATAACTTGTTTTATTGCCAAGTGCTTATTTATTAATTTTTAACAAACCTTAGTTTTTTTTAAATATATTTAGCTTTTTAACTAATTTTTATAATAATTTCTTTTAGGATTGTTTGGTAAGTTACCCTTCTATGAGATGAGTCTTTTTTCTCCTTCTAATTAGATAAAACAGTTACAATGTTTTTGAATGTATTCTAATATTGATTTTTTTCTCACTCGTAGGAACCATCCATATGAGCTAGGTTTTAATGAGGCACAATATGTTTGTCTAAATAAAGTTAAATGTTGTCTTTTTTTTAATATTGGCTGTAATATAGGATTAAGTAACTGGGTAGTGAGCACACAAGGCCACTATAGAGGACTAGTTATTGTTGTAAGTTGATTAGACATGCACAGGAAGGAGTACCTGGAAGACCAGTGAAGCGCACACCAGAGGAGACGCCAGCGCAAAGGACCCTCCGTGACAGCGTGTCACAACTCGGTGCTCACTCCACTCCCGGATAGCATCGTGCCGCATCCTATGCCCGTGCATGGGGCTTTCTTGTGAGTTCCCATTGCCTGCCATATTTATTTGTATTTTTTCTCTGTGATTACAGTTCACTGTTCTTATCCATCTGGTTCCAGTTTCCTTTTCATTATACTGGGTATATCTTTTTAGCGACATCGTGTGCAGGTGTCATACACACAGATATATGCATATCTGTGTGACCTGCTGAGGTTACCACTCACAAGGCTCAGTGCCTTTCTGTTTCATGTTACATGCATGATTGTATGTTCATTTTATCTCTGTTCTTTTTTGAGAGTTATCACTATCCACACAGTGTTGCACTATTTCTCCTTGTTTTATGTTTTATATGTATTCATCGGTGTCCTGCGCTCCCTGATTTCTCAAAACCATTATGAATAGAGAATCATCAAGGAAGGTCCAGCGAGGGTTGAGCAGCAATTTGTCACCGTCTGTATATTTTTGTTTTATATTTATTTTTATATTTTTAATATATTGCCTATTTTAGTGCTGTATTACTGTACGTCTAAGACACCTACAGGAGCGCCTGGTGAAATCTTCTCTCTCATATTATAAGAACAGTAATTATGTATTATCCAACTATAGCGAGGTGTAGGTTGACAATAAGTGCAGTGTATATCTATACACTTCAAGTGTAAATAGCCTTCCTTTTAGAAAGATGGCAACTTTCTACTAAGCCACGCTGGCAGATTTATATCAGGGTTTCCATGCTGATGATGTTTAGTTCTTACTATATACAGTACAAAGGTATACCTACCGCTCACTAATAAATGTATTGAGTCAGTATTGCTCGCAGGGTGCATTAGGGAAATTGATATACATATGTATAAATAATGGTTGGTAAAGAAAAGCTACCAACCAGAAAAAAATGTATAATCCAAAGGTATCACTTGGGCTTTACGAGGAGACACTTTTGTTCGCTGTACCAGCCCCCTAGCACCATTATTTTAGTATCACTATGTATATATATCCTGCACCTTATTGACCTTAGTTTTGTTGTATTCATAAAGTATTATTTTAACTGTATTTTCGATTCATTTTGAATGGCATATGAAGGGACACTGATACCTTTGGATTATACATTTTCCAGCTTTACTCGTGTTTCTAACCAGTGCAATTTAAGGGATTCTTTCTGGTTGGTATCTTTTCTTTACCAACCATTATCTGTCTAGTTCTTACCTCTGATTCCCACGTAACTACCTAACAGAGGAGTGCGTAACTACCTAACAGAGGAGTGCGTAACTACCTAACAGAGGAGTGCGTAACTACCTAACAGAGGAGTGCGTAACTACCTAACAGAGGAGTGCGTAACTACCTAACAGAGGAGTGCGTAACTACCTAACAGAGGAGTGCGTAACTACCTAACAGAGGAGTGCATAACTACCTAACAGAGGAGTGCGTAACTACCTAACTGAGGAGTGCCATCTCTTTGACTGCTTGGTAAGTGCATGAGTTGGTAACCAATTAGGAAGACACGATTAGACTCCTGTCTACGTATTCTACAGACCTGGAGGCTCCAGAAGTAATGGGGAACTTTACTAAGCTCTAGTATGGATTATTCCACAGCAATCATGAGCTAACTACCATTCATGTCAACGGCAGATAACACAGGAGTGCTGTGCGATAACCATATTGGAGCATCTCAGGATATATCTCGTGGGCTCCCCCTTTTGGGAGTCAGGGAGTAAGCATAGCAAGTTATTATTAAGTGGTAAGTGGTAGCTCCAATCCTTCAGTGAGAGCATTCCCAGCGCTGAAAATAGTGCAGTCCAACTTCATGGGGACTCCCTGGTTTAGACTAGTGCTGGGGAGATTACACTCTTGCTTTCCTTTAAAGCTACAGACCAAGCAATATCCTACGTGCGTTTTTTATTAAATAAATCAGTTCTGTACTATCAGAAAATACTTGCAGTATTTAAAAAAAAAAATCAAGTCTGAATTATATTTTTAATGAGTTATAATGTAACAAGCTTTTTTTGTTTTTATAGCAACCACTTACAAAGTCACATCCCCTTCCTCTTCTGAAACAGGCTCTGGCACACCCCTTTTGAAGCCCTGCCCTCTCTCCAGCAGTGCACCAATTGTATCTAGTGACTGCGTGGTCACCTGATCTCCCCCACAGAACTTTGTCATATTAATATGTAAATGCATTCCAGTGACTGCAGAATACTCATCTGCAGACATTTAGTGAACCCCCGAGCTGAATCTTTGCTGATCGATCACAGGAGAACGGAGCGATGGGCAACCTAGCTAATTACTTCTCATTGTGTGGATTGTATTGATGCACATATTAAAGGGGAAAACAAAAAATACAATTAAAAAAAATAATATATATATATATATATATATATATATATATACTGTATATATATATATATATATATATATATATATATATATATATATATTTTTTTTTTAAACGGCAGCTTGGACTGCTGCTTTTAATTTTATGATTGAATTCGCCAGGGCTCCGGTAACATTAAACTCTCTGTGAAAGAAAAACATTTGCCACCTGGTTTTTTTTTATACCAGCACAAATTACGCAGAAAGAGAATTGTCAGACAATATCGCGACGCGTCATGGCCTTATGCCGCCTTGCTGGAAATTGTTTCCAATCTGAATTTGCCTATGTATATGATGTTAATAAGAAATAAAGTCTGCCCTCTTGCAGGACTTCACTAGACTTCAGCCAGTGGGCCCTCCCGGAGAGCTGGGTCACTGCCAAACACATCTCTCGGCCGCAGACTCCAGTTCCCCAAAGTGAAAATATGTTTTGGCAGGTTCCCTTCCCCCCTCTGCTACAGCTTTCTATTTTCTTAAAGCAAAGGGGCACATTAGGTGACGGCTGTGGCTTTTTGATGGATGCAGGCTGGAGGTTAAAGTGCACAGTTTGATGTTATGCAATGTTGTTGAAGTGGGCCCCTATCCAGCTGGGACTGGATGCATTAGTAGCTTAAAATATAGGTATTTTACCCTGCACTGAAGTTACGAAACACTGGCACTACAGAGCACTATATAAAGCTCCCAAACCTTCCATTCCGGCGTTTCTTGCATCTGGAAGCAACTGGGAACTTTGTAAGCTAGCAGCATTTTCTCTATTTGTAGACCTACATCTATCAGGCAGCTAGAATATTACAATATTTTAGCAATACATTACTTTTACCATTAGTCCGTTACCAATAATGTAACCACACATATCAGCACATATATTAATAATTACTTTGTTGTATGTTTTATAGACGTCAGGGCACAGAGATATGCAGAACGACATCCTTTCTTAAGGCTAAATAGTCTACTATATTAATTCTAAACACACACTGTACCTATTTTGTTATTACAAATATTACCGCATAAAATAATGCATGACTTAGTTTTTACCATGTCTTGTGCATGCAGTCTTAATGTTCAAAGAGCTATTCTTAAACATATCGCTTTTTATTAGGGAAGGGAAATAGAATTCTGAGCCTGATCAATTTAAATATATTGTACTAATTTGACACATATTATTAGTGTTATTAAACATATTTATTCAACTATTTATTTTGAACCGATTTCCTGTAATTAATGTTGTCAAATATATTACAGAGTTGAGAGAGTACTAGTTACACATTGTTACATAATCTGCTTTTCTTCCGTTTAGTTCTCCTTGATCCACTCATCAGAAGAATGGACATGAAGCTTTTTGGGCTATTGGTTGCGCTGGGCTTCTTTGGTTCTTGTTTAGCACAGAGAGACTGTCGTGTGAGCAGCTTCAGAGTCAAGCAAGATTTTAACAAGTATCTGGTATGTAACGTGGATAACACGCATAACGGAATTTCTGGGGAAGTTTTATTAAGTAAGTGAGAAGTGACAGGTTGGTGTGGTGAAGGAAACGGGACAGCCACATTACAGATTGTATGTGTAAAATGATCTGTGTTAATAAAGCTTGTGACTGCATTGGTTTTAACCCTTCTGCTGCCAGAAGGCCCAGCAGCGCATTGCAAACTTATTGTTTGTTCCATAGAAATGCAGATTGAAATAGCCGTGCTGCTTTGTATTGTACAGTATGCTTTGCTTTTGACAGAGAGCAACTGTGCTTGAAAAGGGATGTTTTAGTTTCCTGCTATTTTTTCTTTTCGTTTTTATGGGGGTGACGCGTACTAACCATCTGTTTCTGCCATTTTAAATGATTGCCCCTAATGCAAGAGAGATCATACAGTTTTCGTGTTTCTGAACATTATCAATAATTGTCTGTCAATGTAATAGGTAGGCTGGGTATACATACTATTTTTACTGTACGTCAAAGTGTATAACTGATAAGAGTGCATGCACATACATGCATACACATACATGCATACACATACATGCATACACATACATGCATACACATACATGCATACACATACATGCATACACATACAAACTCCCAGTCATGAGCATAAAAAGAAATCATGACAATTTCAGAATATCAGTGCTGTGTGTTCAACTGCATTAGTGTGCCTGCTTGTGTACCTGTGTATTACAGTGAATTTGTGCAGTAGGGTTACAAAAAAGCATTGGCTGTTGGCATTAGCAGGGACAGCAGCTCTAAATGGCATTGGGTACAATCAAAATATATTCTTACAGAATATTGACCCCGTCTGACACCCACGCATACCATTTTGTGTTGTTTTTCAGTATACTGGAACCTGGTACGCAGTGGCCAAGAAGGACCCAGAAGGACTTTTCCTCCTGGATAACATAGTTGCCCAGTTTACAGTTGATGAAAATGGGAAAATGACAGCAACAGCGAAAGGGAGAGTCGTCATCTTACAGTACGTGACTGGTCTACACCGGCAGGCTCGTTCTCACATTTCCCTTTGACCGTGATACAGAGTGTGACTTCGAAACTTAGAATTGATTGTAGATCTGATTTAAATATCATCCCACCCCTGTGGCAATAAGATATGTGCATTTAAACCTCCCTTCCTCCATCTACCCCTATACATATATGTACTTTACATAGGTAGATATATGCTTGATACATACTAGATAGATAGACACTCTAATAGACTTGGGGGGTCTATGTATCATCTTAAAGAAAAGTGTGTTTTGACGCACTGATCCATCGTTTGAAGCATATATAAGTACAGTTGATTAGTCTGATGAATAATTTTAGATTTACTCCATTTCTGACATTCAGCGTATTCAGATTATTTGGGGAAAATAAAATGGAAAAGAGTGATGCACAGAGATGCAGACTATGCTACGTCACATAATAATATGTGCACCTTGTAATCCCCAACTCTTCCTACTGACAATCCGCAAGGGGCAGAATTGGAGTAAAGTACTTTCATATATTGGTGCAGGAGGAAAACCCCCGGTTTTGCACCAGAATTGCATTGATATATACTGTAAATCCCACAGGGATTCTCTGCCAGAAAGAGTTTAATTTATCATTCCAAGGCATAAAGAGAGAGGATTTATGTGAAGGCTTAACTGTACATGAATAGGCCGGCTTATCTGTAGTAGGAATTTTTACTTTACAATGTCCACAGAAAATTCCCTTTCCCCACTGTGGAACCAATTCACTTTTATTTGGATAATCGCCAACAGTTTTCATTGTACGGTAGTAAAACAAGAATAACATATTCCGCCCATGTGGCCTTGTAATGAAACGGTGCATTAATGTGTGTGACCCTTTGTGTTTAGAACTGTGGAGCTTTGTGCTGACATGGTGGGAACATTCAGAGAAACCGAAGACCCTGCTAAATTCAGGATGAAATATCATGGACTCCTAGCTTACCTTGAGAAAGGACGTGAGTAAAGACACTGAACAATATTGTACTATGATCAATGATAACATCGAAACAAGCCAAATATCAGTATCTCTGCATGTGTGTTGTGCACAGCAGATCTGGGCAACTGTGACCAACAGAAAGTGAACACTACAGTCTCCGCCTGAGCTTTGTTCAGTACTTGCTTATATTGGATGACTATAGCAGAGCCATAATTCCTCTTTGTAACTTAGTTCATTTCCATGTATAGTGGTTTAGAGCTGATAGAAAGCTCAGAGCCTGCGATGTTACTCCCCCAACAACCCCGCAACATCCCGCAAATGAAGCACACACACAGGTCTGGAGGTAAAATACTGCAAAAGGGGAGGTGCTACCCCGGCCAGAAAGCTCCACCCATCGGTAAGGCTAATGATGTTTAAATCATGGCCCACCAGGTAAGGCCAATACCATTTAAATCATGGCCCACCAGGTAAGGCCAATACCATTTAAATCATGGCCTGCCAGGTAAGGCCAATACCATTTAAATCATGGCCCACCAGGTAAGGCCAATACCATTTAAATCATGGCCTGCCAGGTAAGGCCAATACCATTTAAATCATGGCCGCCAGGTAAGGCCAATACCATTTAAATCATGGCCGCCAGGTAAGGCCAATACCATTTAAATAATGGCCTGCCAGGTAAGGCCAATGATGGTTATATCATGGTCTGTAAACTGGGACCGTCCCAAGTCCCAGACGTTCAGCTGACCCAATGTCAGCCGCGAGATAGGCCCAGGTACTCAAATCACAATGAACCTTACCCACTCGCCCACCATGCCGCCACCACCAGGCATTTCTGTAACTGAGCCCCATCTGGCAAGGTTACCCTGCACTTACCCCCCAAACAGCCACCGCGACAGAGGCAATATAACCCCAAGAGACACCTCAAATATAAATATATTTAATACAAGTATAACACACACACAAAACAGAATATAACCAAAAAAGGGGGGGGGGCGGGAAAACAGTGAGGGGCGCGGAATAATCTCCCACCCCTCACTTCCTCCTTTTAACTACCCCAGCCAGGCCCCTCCCCCCTTCGGAGTGGTAACCAAGAGGGGAGGGAGGAGGAAAAGGTGGGGGTGGGGGAGCCTGGCCCTGCGGTTATGCCACACTCTGCTTACGACTCCGCGCTCGCTTTTCAGTTCCAAACAGTCATTTTGGTATCATAATAATAATTCATTCAAGTTCTTAAAGTGACTTAAAAAATACTGGTATTGTGGCTGATCTTGGGGAAATTCTAGATGTTGTAGATAAATGGTAAATAAAGGAACAGAGCTCTTTGGATCTATTTATTAGAACATTTTACACAAAACAGGAAGATTATTTTTCAAATAATTAAAACAATTATAAACGGTTCCTCAAAAACAGATAGGGTTGCCAGGTGTCCGGTATTGAACCGGACAGCCCGGTATTTGTTACTCTGTCCGGTAAAAAATGAAAGATAATACTGGAATTGTATGTGTATGCTGGTATTACCTCTCTGTACATGTATGTGTATGCCGGTATTACCTCTCTGTACATGTATGTGTGTGCAGGTATTACCTCTGTACATGTATGTGTATGCTGGTATTACCTCTCTGAACATGTATATGTGTGCAGGTATTACCTCTGTACATGTATGTGTATGCAGGTATTACCTCTCTGTACATGTATGTGTATGCCGGTATTACCTCTCTGTACGTGTATGTGTGTGCCGGTATTACCTCTCTGTACGTGTATGTGTGTGCCGGTATTACCTCTCTGTACATCTATGTGTATTCCGGTATTACCCCTCAGTACATGTATGTGTGTGCCAGTATTACCTCTCTGTACATGTATGTGTGTGCCAGTATTACCTCTCTGTACATGTATGTGTATGCCGGTATTACCTCTCTGTACATGTATGTGTATGCCGGTATTACCTCTCTGTACATGTATGTGTCCGGTATTACCTCTCTGTACATGTATGTGTGTGCCAGTATTACCTCTCTGTACATGTATGTGTGTGCCAGTATTACCTCTCTGTACATGTATGTGTGTGCCGGTATTACCTCTCTGTACATGTATGTGTATGCCGGTATTACCTCTCTGTACATGTATGTGTCCGGTATTACCTCTCTGTACATGTATGTGTGTGCCAGTATTACCTCTCTGTACATGTATGTGTATGCCGGTATTATCTCTGTATATGTATGTGTATGCCGGTATTACCTCTCTGTACATGTATGTGTATGCCGGTATTACCTCTCTGTACATGTATGTGTCCGGTATTACCTCTCTGTACATGTATGTGTGTGCCAGTATTACCTCTCTGTACATGTATGTGTGTGCCAGTATTACCTCTCTGTACATGTATGTGTGTGCCGGTATTACCTCTCTGTACATGTATGTGTATGCCGGTATTACCTCTCTGTACATGTATGTGTCCGGTATTACCTCTCTGTACATGTATGTGTGTGCCAGTATTACCTCTCTGTACATGTATGTGTATGCCGGTATTATCTCTGTATATGTATGTGTATGCTGGTATTACCTCTCTGTACATGTATGTGTATGCCGGTATTACCTCTCTGTACATGTATGTGTATGCCGGTATTACCTCTCTGTACATGTATGTGTGTGCCGGTATTACCTCTCTGTACATGTATGTGTATGCTGGTATTACCTCTCTGTACATGTATGTGTGTGCCAGTATTACCTCTCTGTACATGTATGTGTATGCCGGTATTACCTCTCTGTACATGTATGTGTATGCCGGTATTACCTCTCGGTACATGTATGTGTGTGCCGGTATTACCTCTCTGTACATGTATGTGTATGCCGGTATTACCTCTCTGTACATGTATGTGTATGCCAGTATTACCTCTCTTTACATGTATGTGCATGCTTGTATTACCTCTCTGTACATGTATGTGTGTGCCGGTATTACCTCTCTGTACATGTATGTGTGTGCCGGTATTACCTCTCTGTACATGTATGTGTGTGTCGGTATTACTTCTATGTGCATGTATGTGTGTGCCAGTATTACCTCTCTGTACATGTATGTGTATACCAGTATTACCTTTCTGTACATGTATGTGTATACCAGTATTACCTCTCTGTACATGTATGTGTATGCCGGTATTACCTATCTGTACATGTATGCTGGTATTACCTCTCTATACATGAATGTGTATGCCAGTATTACCTGACTGTACATGTATGTGGCCAGTATTACCTCTCTGTACATGTATGTGGCCAGTATTACCTCTCTATACATGTATATGTATGCCGGTATTACCTCTCTGTACATGTATGTGTATGCTGGTATTACCTCTCTGTACATGTATGTGTATGCCGGTATTACCTCTCTGTACATGTATGTGTATGCCGGTATTACCTCTGTATATGTATGTGTATGCTGGTATTACCTCTCTGTACTTGTATGTGTATGCCGGTATTACCTCTCTGTACATGTATGTGTATGCCGGTATTACCTCTCTGTACATGTATGTGTATGCCGGTATTACCTCTCTGTACATGTATGTGTATGCCGGTATTACCTCTCTATACATGTATGTGTATGCCGGTATTACCTCTCTGTACATGTATGTGTGTGTCGGTATTAGGGGAGGGGAGGCTGTGTTTTCTGTATCCTGTGTTTATTTGTTGTGTGTGTGTGTGTGTGTGTGGTGTGTGTGTTTGTCATGTGTGTGTGTTTGTACTGTATTGTGTGTGTGTGTCTTCTCTGGCTGTCCTGTGGGGGTGATAATGACATGGAGGGGGGTAAGAGGATGAAGGGAGGGGGGATGAGAGAGGATGAAGGAGGGGGGAGAAGAGAGAGGATGAAGGGAGGGGGATTAGAGAAGATGAAGGAGCGAGGGGCTTAGAGAAGATGAAGGAGGGAGAAAGAGAGAGGATGAAGGGAGGGGGTGAGAGAGGATGAAGGGAGGGGGGATGAGAGGATGAAGGGAGGGGTGAGAGAGGATGATGGGGAGGTGAGAGGATGAAGGGGGGTGAGAAAGAATGAGGGGTAGGGGGAGGGGACAAGGGGGGTGGGAGAGTGAGAAGATAAGGGGAGAGAGAGAGGATGAGGAGGGGTGCAGTATTGCTCACCATGGGCCTGTATGACGGCAGGTCAGTTATTTATAAATGTTCTGATCATGACGCCATTTGTTCTAAATTTCACTCCAAGCGTGCACCAATTTGCACCATTTCATATTCTATTTCCTAAAAACAATCCTCGGAAGGGCGCTCCCTCCCAAGACTCCTCCCCAGATTTTTAACGAAACAGAATATAAAGTGGTGCAAATTGGTGAATTCTTGGAGTGAAATTTGGAAAAAGTGACGTAACAGTCAGGTCATTTATAAATAACATTCTTCCCCACCAACGATTCTCGCGCGCGTCGCACCTTTCACCACTGTGTCCAGCATTTTTGGACACGCCACCTGGCAACCCTAAAAACAGAACAGTTTCCATTTTAAAAGCCGCTCGTTCTTTTTCACATTGTTTTTTTAAAAACATGTTGGGAACTAGATGGTCTTCTGGAACTGAACCGCCTTATATGCAGCTCCTGGGGCCTCCTGTTTCCTAAGAAACTTATCAGTCAACTAACCAGTGTCACTGCCCTAGGGGAAACAAAATGGCGGAACAAACCTTGCGGGTCCTGCAAGTCAAGACGAAGCCGTAAATATCATCCTGTGCAGCTTCCTATTGGATAGCCCTTTAAATCCCCTGGAGACATTTAAAAGTAATGCAGGTAACCTCACCAGAACGGAAAATAATGGGGTCCAGCTGCAGGAGGACTCCCTGGTTCTAGTCCTGTTAAAAAAGGCAATTTTCGTCAGGATTGCTGCTGTAAGACGTCTCAAAAATATTGCTGCACATTAAAGCTGCCGTTCAAGCAACATCCTACATGTGTGTTTTTTTTTTATATAATCAGTTCTATACTATGAGAAAATAATTGTAGCATTTGTTATTTATTTTTAAAACAATTTTTGAAATACATTTTTAATGTATTCTAATGTAACAAGCATTTTTGTTTCTATGGAAACCATTTACAAATTCACACCCCCTTCCTCTTCTGAGACAGGCTCTGGCTCTTGAGCCCCGCCCTCTCTCTAGCAGTGCACCAATTGTATCTAGTGCCTGCCTGGTCACATGATCTTCCACACAGAACTTTGCATCGTGGGCACTGTTTTGCAGCAATAGCTGAATTAAATAACCCCGAGCAAAACGATCGATTACAGGAGAATGGATCGATCTGCAATTTAGCTAATCACTTGTCAGTGTGCAGATTGTATTAATGCACATATTGAATGGAAAAAAAAAAAAAAAAAATTTTTAAATGGCAGCTTGAGCTGCAGCTTTAATAACTAAACTAAACTTAAACTGTAGAAGAATTGCAGAAGGAGATAAACATACTGTAACACTGCTCTGGATTCACCTTTGTGCTATGAACACATTAGGTTGAAAGATGTCTTTGAGTCTACAGAATTTTATGCATGCCCACAATGATCACTGCAGTTCTGTGTTACCTTCTGTCACTGGCTCCTCTTGACCAACACAACCTGTACATGGATCTCATTGCATTGTCTTCTTGTGCTTTCCAGTTGATGATCATTGGGTTGTGGACACAGATTATGACACCTATGCAATCCATTACTCCTGCCGCAAACTCAACGAAGATGGCACTTGTCAAGACAGCTACTCCTTTGTGTTCTCCCGCGATCCCAATGGACTTACTCCTGAGGCACAAAGAATTGTGAGGAGGAGGCAGGAGGAGCTGTGCTTGGACAGAAAGTACAGGGTTGTTGCCCACACCGGTAAGGACATCATTTGATGATGCTATATGATGTCATTATATAATGAAAGGCAGTAACAGGTAATTTATACTGCATCAATTGAGCATTCCAAGGCATATTGTATTGTATGTCTTTATTTATATAGCGTCATTAATGTTCTTAGCGCTTCACAGTAGTAATACATGTGGTAATCAAATAAATAACAGATAATATAAATAACAGATCATGGGAATAAGTGCTTCAGACATAAAAGTAACATTAAGGAAGAGGAGTCCCTGCCCCGAGGAGCTTACAATCTAATTGGTAGGTAGGGAGAGCGTACAGAGACAGTAGGAGGGAGTTCTGGTAAGTGCGTCTGCAGGGGGCCAAGCTTTATGTATCATGTGTTCAGAATATCCACAGTGCTATTCATATGCTTCTTTAAGAAAATGTGTCTTAAGGTGGGTCTTAAAGGTGGATAGATAGGGTGTTAGTCGGGTACTGAGGGGAAGGGCATTCCAGAGGTGTGGGGCAGTCAGTGAAAAAGTTTTAAGGCGGGAGAGGGCTTTAGATACAAAGGGGGTAGAAAGAAGACATCCTTGAGAAGAACACAAGAGTCTGGATGGTGCATAACGAGAAATTAGGGCTGAGATGTAAGGAGGGGCAGAAGAGTGTAAAGCTTTAAAAGTCAGGAGAAGAATGGAGTGTGAGATGCGGGATTTGATCGGAAGCCAGGAGAGGGATTTCATGAGGGGAGATGCTGAGACAGATCTAGGAAAGAGTAGAGTGATTCTGGCAGCAGCATTTAGGATAGATTGTAGGGGAGACAGGTGAGAGGCAGGAAGGCCGGACAGCAGGAGGTTACAGTAATCAAGACGGGAGAGAATGAGGGCCTGAGTCAGAGTTTTAGCAGTCGAGCAACAGAGGAAAGGGCGTGTCTTTGTTATATTGCGGAGGAAAAAGCGACAAGTTTTAGTAATGTTTTGAATGTGAGGGGCGAATGTGAGAGAGGAGTCGAGTGTGACCCCTAGGCAGCGTGCTTGGGCTACTGGGTGAATGATCGTAGTTCCAACAGTAATGTGGAAGGAGGTAGAAGGGCCAGGTTTGGGAGGAAGTATGAGGAGCTCTGTTTTAGCCATGTTAAGTTTAAGTCGGCGGAGGGCCATCCAGGATGATATAGCAGAGAGACATTCAGAAACTTTGGTTTGTACAGCAGGTGTAAGGTCGGGTGTTGAAAGTATATTTGTGTGTCGTCAGCATAGAGGTGATATTTAAACCAAAAGATGTTATTAGGTCACCTAGAGAGAAAGTGTACAGAGAAAAGAGAAGAGGTCCCAGGACAGAGCCCTGGGGTACCCCCACAGAGAGATCAATAGAGGAGGAGGAGGTGTTAGCAGAAGAGACACTGAAAGTACGATGGGAGAGGTAGGATGAGATCCAGGATAGAGCTTTGTTCCGAATACCAAGAGTATGGAGAATGTGAAGGAGAAGAGGGTGGTCCACGGTGTCAAATGCTGCAGAGAGGTCGAGTAATATGAGCAGAGTGTAATGACCTCTGTCTTTGGCAGCATGGAGGTCGTCAGTTATTTTAGTGAGGGCTGTTTCCGTGGAGTGAGCAGTGCGGAAGCCAGATTGTAGAGGGTCTAGGATTATAATGCTTCCATAACATCTCATTTTAAGTGAAAAGGAAAGGTGTTTTAAAACAGTATGTTTTGTAATTTTTGCTTCTTCCAATTTAAGGAAGAAGAATGTACTAATGTAACCCTTTTGCTGTGAGAGCAGAGCAATGTATAGCACTGAAACTCTGGCAGCAAAATGGATAACACATTTTTTTGTTTGAAAGAATATGACATTTTATTATTAAAACCTTTCTGCTGCCATCTGTTATTGACATATTTACCACCTCTTTCTCCAGGCTACTGCAATTAATCCCAAGCAGCGGAGGTATACAGTATGTACAAGAACACTGCGGATTTAAAGTTTACAAGAGGATCCTACCATACTAAACATCTCTATACTTATTTCTTGGCAATTCAACTTTAATAAACAGAGATTTGAGGCAATGTATTCCAATTAGTATAGTACCAATGTACATATTTTATACCATGTTTAATTAAATAACTATTTTATGGTACTTCAGAGTCACGCTGTTTTGATACACGTTGTGTAAATCTGTCTCATTTGATGCTTGATTCAGATTTCCTTGAGTGAAACAATAAAGACTCGTTTATATTCTAATAAAAATACTTGAGGAACCTCGTGTGATTTTAACTTGATACTCATGGTAAAAAGGAAAAATGGGCAGATAAACTTTATTTGAACATCTGAATATATATATATATATACACACACACACACACACACACACACACACACACACACACACACACACACACACACACACACACACACACACACACACACACACACACACACACACACACACACACACACACACACTTGCAGTGGAGAAGCACTCACATGGATTGGGTAACTGGCCCGGGTGCAATGAGGGAGCAGATATAATAAACTGCTAAGTACGAGGCACTCACAGGCTCTAGATTAAAGTGGCAGAAATATACATTTTTCTTATAATATAGATCAATATTTTTGTTCCCCTTGGGTATCTTGAGAAATGATAGAATATTGATCTATGTTAAAATAATAAAACAAATCTTTTTGCCACCTTAATAAAGAGCCTGTAAGTGCCTTGTATTCAACACTTATATGTGCTGTACTGTATGTATATATGTATGTGTGTTTGTGTGTGTATATATATATATAACAGTGTTCGACAAATCACCCAAAAATCTACTCGCCCAACCAAAAAATCTACTCGCCACCTAGTCCTGCCCCCAACCCCGCCCCCCGGGGGGGACACCCCCACTACCATCACCCTCCCCGCGCGGGTATCAGTGGGAAGCGGGAAGTGGCGCGGGGACCGGGGAGAGAAGCGGGGATTAAGGGGGAACACCTAGGAGGCAGGGAAGGAGCAGAGGGGCCGCAAGATGGAGGATTGGAGAGTACTTACTCTCTAACATATTTCCGGCCAGAAAGAATGGCCGCTCGTTGGGGGCGGGCTCATATAGAGCCTGGCCGCACGCCCACAAAGCCTGGAAGCGCGCGACAATCAGCTGTAAGGTAGGGGAGGTTTTTTTTTTCAGGCAGCGCAAGCAGGGAAAATTTCAGCGCGAGCAGGGAAATTTAAAAAAACAAACACGTGTGCTGCTTGGGCCAATATTTACTCGCCCGGAGGTTAAATCCACTCGCCCCGGGCGTGTAAATATATAGGATTGTCGAACACTGTATATATATATATTTATGTATATATGTATGTCTTTATTTATATAGCGCCATTAATGTACATAGCGCTCCACAGTAGTAATACACGTGACAATCATATAAATAACAGATAATACAAATAACAGATCATGGGAATAAGTGCTTGAGACATAAAAGTAACATTTAGGAAGAGGAGTCCCTGCTCCGAGGAGCTTACAATCTAATTGGTGCAGCTGTGGCCCCCCTTCATCCTAATGCGTCCGTAGCCGCGTTGCTCTTATAAACGCGGCCAGATGTGGTATATTTTCTTTTTTTCCATAGCGGTTTCCGGTATGTTAGCGCTCGGATATTTGGCGCTGTCTGCTATACTGCAATACCGTCTAAAAACACAAGGGGGCGTTCGCGAGCTGGTCTTAAAAGTCTAATAGCAATTCAACCTACAGTACAGCCGTACATTTCCACGTTTTTTCAAACGTTTTTGTCGCACGGTTTCTGCACTTTATTGTTGCACGATTTTGTCGTACGTTTTTTTGCGCGTTTTTGTCGCACTGTTTTGTCACACTTTTTTGCACCTTTTTTGTTGCACAATTTTGTCGCACGGTTTTGTCGCACGGTTTTGTCGCACAGTGTTTGCACTTTTTTGTAGCCCGTTTTTTGCATGTTTTTTTTTCTCACGGCTTTTGTCGCACAGCTTTTATCGCAATTTTTATTGCAATTTTTGTTGCACAGTTTTTGCACTTTTTTTGCACGTTTTTGTCGCACTTTTTTCCACGCGTTTTTTCCGCACGGTTTTTGTAACCACTCTGCATAGGTTGGCTATATACAGTGTGTGTGTGTGTGTGTGTGTGTAATATATATATATATATATTTGTTACACGTTTTTTTTGTCGCACGTTTTTATAGCACGATTTTCTCACTTTTTTTGGTATACGTTTCTGTCGCACATTTTTTGCATCTTTTTGCATGGTTTTTGTCGCACGGTAATTGCAAGTTTTTTTTGCACGTTTTTGCATGTTTTTGTCGCACGGTTTTGGCACTTTTTGTAGCACGTTTTTTGCACGTTTTTCATCACACGTTTTTGCATCGTTTTTGTCGCATGTTTTTTGCACTTTTTTGTCACACGGTTTTTGCACTTTTTTGTCGGATGTTTTTGTTGCACGTTTTTGTTACACGTTGTTTTTGTTTGTTTTTTCGCACGTTTTTTTTGTAACCAGAGACTAAAGCACTCTGCATAGATTGGATATGTACAGTGTATGTATGTTTTTTGCATGTTTTTTGTCGCATGTTTTTTGCATGTTTTTGTCGCACGGTTTTGTTGCGTTGTTTTCTTGCATGTTTTTGTCGGACAGCATTTGCACGTTCTTGCATGGTTTTGTAGCACGGTTCTGTCACACGGCGTTTGCACGGTTCTTGCACGGTTTTTGTCGCATGTTTTTGTCGCACTTTTTTGTCGCACGTTTTTGCACCTTTTTGTCGCACGTTTTTTGATGCACGTTTTTTTCACACGTTTTTTGTAACCACTCTGCATAGGTTGGATATATACAGTGTATGTGTGTGTGTGTGTATATATATATATATATATATATATATATATATATATATATATATATATATATATATATATAAATCAAAACCGTGCAACAAACCGTGCAACAAAAACACACACACACATATATATATATATATATATATATATATATATATATATATATATATACACATTTTTGTCACACGACATTCGCACTTTTTTGTTGCACGTTACATTTTTTGCATGTTTTTTGCATGTTTTTTGCACATTTTTTCTCATGTTTTGTGTAACCAGAGACTAAAGCACTTTGCATAGGTTGGATATATACAGTGTATGTGTGTGTATATATATATATATATATATATATATATATATATATATATATATATATATATATATATATATATATATATATATATTAGCTGAGAGCCCCGGCGCTGCCCGGGATGTTTGTGGTGTGGGGGTGGCATTTGGGTGGGGAGTGGTCCACGCGGCCCATGGCGGTGTGCGGTGGTACTGCTGCGGTGGCTGTACTGATGGTGATTGTATCGGGGTGCTGATTTGGGAGGGATTGGTGCTGATGTGGGGGTGCGGATGTGGGTGTGCCGATGGGGGAGGTGCGAAGGTGCTGATGTGTGGGTGCTGATGGTGTTGATTGGGGGTAAGAATGGCGGGGGACCGAGAATGCCGGTGTGCTGGGGGGCCATGGGATACTGGTGTGCTGATGTGGTGGTGCTGGGGATACCGTGTGTGTGTGTGTGTATATATATGTAGCCATGCATAATAATGACTGCATACATCTTCCCTGTTGGCAGTAAGTCCTGGTAAGTACAGGCCTGCCAACAGTAGTTATGGAGGTTTTCCCTCACACCCTGGTGTGGTGCCCTGTGTAAGGAAGGGAGTGGCTGTATGCTCTGAGTCCCTGGATAGTGACATCAGAGATGCGCCTGCCCCCTGAGGTATAAAGGGCAACAACACTGTCAGTTGAAAGGTGTTAGCCAGCAGTTGTGTGAAGCAGCTGGTAAAATGTATGCTCCTGCATAAGGGATTGGAGGAATACTTTTGTGACCCTAGTGCTGTAACTAGCGGTAGCAGAGTGACCAATCAAGTCTGTCTAAGCCACACTTTGTCCAGGGACCTGGCGCAGTGGTGATCTCCCTAGGAGAAAGGGAATCCCACTTCAATACGGGAGGGCGTACCTGGCAAAGGGACAGCACGGAGAGATGTGCGGCTAGAGCCGGCAGCTGCATGGGGCAGTCTGCTACATCCCAATCCACAATAAAGATGCCATGTTCAAAGAAACCCCCACTGTGTGAGTGTGAGATTACTCAACAGTGGCAGTCACCACCGAGAAGGAGTTCCTCACCAGGACCATCTCCCTGCGGAAGCATAGATCCTGATGAGGTGGAGGCGCTGCACGTGAAATAAGTTGGACTCGTACCCACTACCTCAGATACCTGTCCTAATGATATCCTCTATAACACCAAGCGGGAGACTCAGGAGTCCTGTTACTAGCAGGTGCACCACCACACACGACCTTGTAATGGGGACCGGTTAGACCACATGGGCCAATGTGAGATTGGGTGGGTCAGACAAGGGGGGTCCAGCCGTTACAATTGGAGGCGCTGCTGAGATACCTGTTAACAGGACAGGCTTTTGCTAGGCACACACTGGGAAACAGGGAGAGTGTCTGCTGCCACTTTGTGCTGCGTGGGACGGAGCCAGGGGTAGTCGGGGAGATGCTGGAGCTGCATGCCGCAAAGACGCCTTGGGATCCGTTAGGGGTTAGTGAGTTTGGAGCAGGGGGCTATTGCTGTTCTAGTCGCCTTGAGGTAGCGCTAGCGGGGGACGCCTGAAGGGGTAAACTGGTAACTTAGGGCAGGAATTCTGGAAGGGTCCGCACTAGGCTAGCCAAAAGTAGGTCGACGCCCAAAGTACTGCATGGAAGAGCTAGAGTATTCTAGTCTCCATTCCAGACCACTTACCAAGGAGCACAGACTGGAGGAACGTGTTACAGTAGACACAGAAAGAGTGAGCCTAGCCTGAGGTAGTGCAAACACGAGTCAGATCTACGTTAGGTACACAAGGTGATGCACAAGGCATGTTTATTGTACGGATGTGGTAGCTGCCCCGCAGAGCGGAGCTCCATGTACAGGAACGCAGTGTTCAACGATAAAGAGAGACCTGTCAAAATGGAGGATCTGCACAGAGCAGAAGGTCCAGAATGGCAGGGAGAGAGACCCGTCAGAATGGAGGATCTGCACAGAGTAGAAGGTCCAGGATGGCGGGGAGAGAGAACCACAAGAATGGAGGATCTGCACAGAGCAGAAGGTCCAGGATTGCGGTCAGAGGAAGAACACGCATATGAACTGTGCGTGGACGAAGAACAAGCTACAGGAGAGACTCTTGTGTGTTTGTTGTGGAATGGCGTGAAAGCCGTGGCTGCGCCGTGTTTATCATGTTTTTGTTCTCGGGATGATACCCCTGAGAATAATGAGCATGACAGTGTTATCCGATGGGAGGAACGGAATGGACTTTGTTATACCCCAATTAACAAACAGCCAGACGCTACCTTCAATGGGATAAAGGACAATACTTACCAAGATGGCGGTTCCCGCGTTCCCGGGACACCGCGTGGGCATGCTGCAGAAAGTCTTGCAACTTTGCAGTTTGCTAATTGTTGGTCAGGATTGGCGCCAACGAGAAAACTCCACCCCGATGGGGAGTTTGGCGCGAAAGCTGGAGCCGCGCCCTCATGGACTATGACTCATTCTGCCCCAGTGCTGGGTCAGCCTACAAGTCTACGAGACATCCCCCTAGTTTCAACCAGGGGGAGTGGTTTGCAGTTCCACCGGATGTCGACAGAGAAAGTAGGAGGAGGGGTTGCTAAATCAGCCCATGCCCTTCAGTTGCGAAGAGCCATTGACCAGTACAGACCTCTGAAATGAGTGCCTCCGCTGGTGAATATGGCTGCAGTTGCTGATAAAGTGGACCAGAGTCCGTTGATCTCTACTCATCCCTACTCGGCTCCAGGAGGCTTCCTGATCATCCGGGTAGAGGGTGTGGAGACTGTGGCATGTCTCTGCCTGCAGTGCAGACTGCCGGGCGGAGCCGTGGGCAGCGAGGCCCGATGCCCCCACTGTGGACTGCAGTACATGTGGCCCATGACCACTTTTGTACCGGTACAAGCGGTGGGAGTAGCAGGAAATGTCCCGATGCCGATCGACGAGCAGCCGGGAGCACTATGGAATGAGAGTGCAGGTCCCGCGGAGTCGGAGTCAGGTTCGGTGCTCCCGACGGAAAAACCCAGCCATCGGAGAGGTGATCACCGAGGAGCCCATCGCCGGTCTCCTACTGGGATGCCTCGGCCGAATTGTAAATTGGAATCCTCGGACGAGGAGTGTGCTAGACTGTCGAGTAAGATAGTCATAAAAAGAGACTGTCATACTATTGGTACGCCATGGAGAGATGCCATTCCCCGTGGTGTGGAGACACGGAGTCGAGTGTCTCCAGTACCTCGACCACCCGATCGCCGGAGTCCCACTGCCGTGGTGACTAGTGGATCGGAAGGAGGTCGATCCACCCCGACCCTGCGAGGTACTAAGATGACACCGTGCCTGTCGCAGACCCAGGGGGTGGAGGAGAAGGAAGAGCGAGTCCAGAGCCAGACTGGATCGCGCAGCAGACGGGCGTTGCCGGATGTCCTCGTGGAGGAAGAGATCCAGATTGGAGATCCAACCCAAGATGGCGTCGCAGCACTTGCGTGTGCGGAGGAGAATCCGGATGAGCAGAGCGGCATCGAGTGGGAGGTGCTAGCGCCTCTGCGGTCGAGCAGTGGAAGCCGATCCCCTTCTACCAGGGGGAGCGGGCGTTCGAGTTGCAGAACAAGAAGCCCAGCTGCTGGAGTCAAGAAAGGACTTTGTGGTGAAGTTAAGGCAGGTATTGCTGGATTGACAGGTCGTAACCCTGTCAATGCCTACTGTCCGGTCCCGTCCCCCTACCCCGGCCACTCCCAAAGTTAGTCCCAAGGCCCTAGTTAAAGCTCCTATCCCTGTCACTTCGTCAGGTGGGTCCACTTCTAGTTTGGGGGTGTCAAGGGATTCCCGGGGTCCTATCCAAGAACGGACTGGAAGCCTGGACTGGGGAACGTCCGATAGTGGATCGGAGGGTGGAGGGAGGATTACTCGACATGGGTCGATGGCCAGCGAGAGCTATAGCGCGCTGGGTATTGAGGGCGGACACTGGTCACAGAGTAAGAGCCAAGTGGGGCGATCTGAGGGTACGTCCGGGGTATCTTCGGGTGGGCCTGATGATGAGTCAATATAGGAGTCTATAGAACCTAGCTCCGAAGAACGGAAGGAGACTAGGTGGTGGGCCCCGTTGTACGAGGGGTATGTTGCTTGGTTCAACCGCACCCGATTTATCCTAGAACGGGAGGGGGTGGTTGATCACTGGTGGGCTGCCGGTGACTTTGATGACGAGGCATATCTTAGGGCCCTAAGGGTAAGGTGGGATCGCATCCAGGCAGGCCTTATTATCCCAAAGGGGTCCGCAGGGTTGGATGACCCGGTAGAGACC